>NC_133350.1:20617767-20917767 GCF_030506205.2 Paramisgurnus dabryanus | reverse complement strand
CCGAAGGGCACATTTAAGTCATATAAAACATTCATATGAGTGGAATTTCTGTGAAGTTTAAGTGCAATGACTTTTTAACACCGTTCCATATTTTACCATATGCAAATCATGGGCGAGGCTATAAAGGGGAATGAAATTCAGCAGAGTGGAGATGATTTATGCCGTAATACAATGTGAAGTACAGTAGATCTGTCTATAGGGACAAAGAGATATTTGCTCTCTGCATCAGGGATTTACATCCACTGCGAGGTCTCTCAGCATCCCCTATGTCCTCCTTATCACTTCACTCTGCCGAGACTTAACCTCTTCCAATCCATTCCTGGTCAATCCCACTGAACTTTTAAAACCCATCATATAGAAAAATTATTAATAACTGACAAACTACATGAATTATAACTGGCCAGGTTTTGTCTATAAAGCATTTTATTTTGTATAAAAGCTACATCAGATCCTAAACTCTGCTGTTATTAGTACTGAATATCAGCATGTTCACTCACCTAAAGGATTATTAGGAACACCTGTTCAATTTCTCATTAATGCAATTATCTAATCAACCAATCACATGGCAGTTGCTTCAATGCATTTAGGGGTGTGGTGGTCCTGGTCAAGACAATCTCCAAACTGAATGTCAGAATGGGAAAGAAAGGTGATTTAAGCAATTTTGAGGAGAATGTGCCGACTGATTCAAGTTTATAGAAGAGCAACTTTGACTGAAATAACAATTTGTTACAATCGAGGTATGCAGCAAAGCATTTGTGAAGCTACAACATGCACAACCTTTAGGCGGATGGGCTACAACTGCAGAAGACCCAACCGGGTACCGCACGAGCTCACCAAAATTGGACAGTTGAAGACTGGAAAAATGTTGCCTGGTCTGATGAGTCTCGATTTCTGTTGAGACATTCAGATGGTAGAGTCAGAATTTGGCGTAGACAGAATGAGAACATGGATCCATCATGCCTTGTTACCACTGTGCAGGCTGGTGATGTAATGGTGTGGTGGATGTTTTCTTGGCACACTTTAGGCCCCTTAGTGCCAATTGGGCATCGTTTAAATGCCACAGCCTACCTGAGCATTGTTTCTGACCATGTCCATCCCTTATGACCACCATGTACCCATCCTCTGTTGGCTACTTCCAGCAGGATAATGCACCATCATGTCACAAAGCTCAAATCATTTTAAATTGGTTTCTTGGACATGACTATGAGTTCACTGTACTAAAATGGCCCCCACAGTCAACAGATCTCAACCCTGGATGTTCATCCCACAAATCTCCATCAACTGCAAGATGCTATCCTATCAATTTGGGCCAACATTTCTAAAGAATGCTTTCAGCACCTTGTTGAATCATTGCTACGTAGAATTAAGGCTGTTCTGAAGGCGAAAGGGGGTCAAACACAGTATTATTATGGTGTTCCTAATAATCCTTTAGGTGAGTGTAATTTAATATCAATGGGTTAGTGCTAGTGTAAACTCTTATTTAGCCAGAGAAGTTATTATAATCTTGCTGTATCTCTTTCTTTCCCTGATAAAATCAGAATTGAGGTTGTAGAGAGCTTAAAATACTGACCAGACCGACAGGCTCCTCGATAACCTCAAAGCTGCATCAACCTACCATGTCGACTCTAATTTACCGCAACATCAACCAACAGTTATTTAAAAACCAAACCATAGAACTTGACCGGCAAGACACTGTATGAAATACAACACTAAGCACAGTCACTTGAATGCGCGCACACACACAAACTTGTAATCGGTGAAATGAAGTGTGAGACAAAAGATCAATAGCTATGTTTGTGAATCCTCATCCCTTGAGGTGAGCACCTCTGGAACACCAAGGTCCTGCATTGCTCTTCTGTTCCTCTCTGTGATACATTTAATCCACAATGAAGGTTAAATGCACAGCCAATGCAGAGGAGAACAAGCATGTACTCTAAGCTGTAGGTCTTGACATGGAGTAGATAAAATGGTGTGGATGCTGCCAGTGATGTTGAAAGCGTTCCATGAATGCTAAATGACAGAGGTTGGGGACAAAAATATGAAAAGCTTTACCCTACTCCTGACAGGTCAGAAAAAATTCAAGCCTTATGCTGTAATGTCAGTACGTTCTTTGTGCTATAACAAGCAAAGGCTCTTAGAATTGAAAAATTAACATGTTACTCTGGGATACATGTATTGTATTGAACTTTGTCAAGAACATTTATATTCCTACTGCATATTTTCTTCGGGTAGTCCTACTTAAAGGGATAGTTCACCCAAAATGAAAATTCTGTCATCATTTAGGCTACTCCCCCTCATGTTTTTACAAACCTGTATACATTTCTTTGTTCTGATCAACACCAAGATATTTTGAGGAATGTTTGTAACCAAGTCGTTCGGAGCATCTTTGGGATGTGGTGGAACTGGAGCTTCGTGGCCTGGATGTGCATCCCACAAGTCGTTCGGGGCTCACAAACTGTTTGTTACAAACATTCCTCAAGATATCTTCAATTGTGTATATCAGAACAAAGAAATGTATACAGGTTTGTAACAAAACAAGAGTGAATAAATGATGACAGAATTTTAATTTTTGGGTGAACTACCCCTGTAAAATGATGGACACAAATGTACTGTGATCATTTAAATGTCATCCCTAAATACCAAAAACACACCCACGGCAATATTGTATTTTCACCCAGGAACGTTAAAAAACAGATATGAAATTTTGAGCGTGGCATGGTTGTTTGTGCCAGACGGGCCGTTCTGAGTATTTCACAATCTGCTCAGTTACTGGGATTTTCACGCACAACCATTTCTAGGGTTTACAAAGAATGGTGTGAAAAGGGAAAATCTAGAGGTCAGAGGAGAATGGGCCAACTGATTCAAGCTTATAAAAGAGAAACTCTGACTGAAATAACCACTCGTTACATCCGAGGTATGCAGCAAAGCATTTGTGAAGCCACAACACGCACAACCTTGAGGTGGATGGGCTACAACAGCAGAAGACCCCACCAGGTTCCACTCATCTCCAGTACAAAAAGGAAAAATAGGCTAGAATTTGCACGAGCTCACCAAAATTGGACAGTTGGACTGGAAAAATGACTGGAAAAATGTTGCCTGGTCTGATGAGTCTCGATTTCTGTTGAGACATTCAGATGGTAGAGTCAGAATTTGGCTTAAACAGAATGAGAAACATGGATCCATCATGCCTTGTTACCACTGTGCAGGCTGGTGGTGGTGGTGTAATGGTGTGGGGGATGTTTTCTTGGCACACTTAAGGCCCCTTAGTGCCAATTGGGCATTGTTTAAATGCCACGGCCTACCTGAGCATTGTTTCTGGCCATCTCCATCCATTTATGACCACCATGTACGCATCCTCTGATGGCTACTTCCAGCAGGATAATGCACCATGTCACAAAGCTCGAATCGTTTCAAATTGGTTTCTTGAACATGACTATTTACTCTACTAAAATGGTCCCCACAGTCACCAGATCTCAACCCAATAGAGCATCTTTTGGATGTGGTGGAACGGGAGGGAGCTTTGTGCCCTGGATGTGCATCCCACAAATCTCCATCAACTGCCAGATGCTATCCTATCAATATGGGCCAACATTCCTAAAGAATGCTTTTAGCACCTTGTTGAATCAATGCCACGTAGAATTAAGGCAGTTCTGAAGGCGAAAGGGAGTCGAACACAGTATTGTTGTTCCTAATAACACTATAGGTGAGTGTAGAACACTGTAACACCTTTTCACATTATTGAAAGAATTTGTAACAAGAATGATACAGCCAAAAGGTGAAAAAAGATGAAACTCCAGGGCTCAATGTGTAGTTGTTTATTATGGTAGATTATAGTGACGGTTATAGTCTGGTCTCTCTCTTGCATTTGGCTACAAGTTCTCATCAACATCACTTCTAATGTCATCTCTGGCAATGTATCTTGGAAAGACCTTCTATGAACCTCTCTTCTTTTATCCATATTTGCCAACAAATTCAGTTCCAAGCTATCCCCTTTTACCAAATCAATGTAATGAGACTGAGGCAAAACACCTGAATGGAATTTCAGCTAAAATTGCAATGAGCTTGTAATGAATACTTTTTTAACATTTTCAGCTATAAAATTGACAATATTTTACAGTTTTCTGAACTCCTAAAACACTAAACCCAAATGTTTTGAAAATTGCAAGGTCTTTTGCACTCTCGGTAAAGAAAGAATAAGTCAACAGAATAAGCAGCGTGAATAAGTTCTTATAAAAACCTGTACTTCTCTTCCCTTAAAGCTTAACCATGCCAAATTCCCCTTCCTTCCTCTCTCTCTATTTGCTTTGTTAAATCTTTAGATGGCTTGTCATCTCATCCATTGTTGACTGAATGTTAATTATCTTAGAGTCATTTGAATAATTTATGCTTTTCAATTACTGCAATATCCACCATGATTTACCACTGACAGGATACCTCCTGTCAAACCAGCCCCAATCATCCAGACGCATTAATCTAGAATGCTTCACTAATATCGCGTTTGACAATAAGCAGAAACTGGCTTAAAACGCCGCAACGTGAAGTAAAACAAATTGGCGTAACAAGAGTTTGCCTTTTACAGAAAATAAATGGACAAGTTTGTGTTTGGCTCACCAGATGCATGTTCTACACTTGAACGCTCACAATTTTACCTCCTGTAATTAAATTGACCAAGTCTAGTTGAAGCAAGGCAACAGGAACATATGCAAAATGTGGCCCACTGCGGGTCGATCCAGCCGGCTGCTAATATGTTGGTCGATTAGCGCGCACTACAGGTGAGTGTGCTGACTGAGGAGGTAGCATGCAGCGCTTGGCTTCATTCTTCACTGGATTTGCCCACTTATTACACTATGCAAGTCATGGATGTCCATTCACCAGTCTCATCCATCTGCTCTGGCATTAGCAGGTAAATTAGTCGCTTAATGTTGCATATTTGTTAAGTAATTGGAGAGTAATTAATACCCTGAAATGCTGCAGTCTCACAGTTTGTAAAGTTTTAGCTGCCTAGGCTGAGAGAGACAATGGTGTGTAAACACAATCTCATTAGTATTCATAGATATCATTGTTGTTCTAGCACATGTACATTTCCATAGATTAAACACTGAAACGAATAATGTCAATATTTTTAGAGCATCTTTCTGTGTGAACAACTTTAGAGATGAAAAAAATTTATGAATACTTTGAGGTTGTTAAAAAATTAGCTTGTTTAATTAGATTAACCCTTAAATGGATGAATGTTTCACCAGTCATTATTAAATACTCATGTGTACTTCTATCTATAGATCTCTAAACTGCTCTATTTTTAACATATTAAATTATGTTATATTCATTTTTACATATATAACGTTAAAATTATCCAATGGTAATTCAGTCTCTAAATGGTTTCCATTAAATAATTTCTGTCACCATAACAAAAGAAAAATCATTATTTATCTATTTATTGGGCGCATGGGGCAACAGACAATTATGATTTTGTCTGAGCTATTATTGAAATAGAAATATACAAATTCATATTTTATTTGCCTATTTTTATATTTTAATGGTAGACTAAGTAACTGAAGACATAAAGAGCTTTAATTAAATTTTAAATAATGAAACCGCACTCTCTCTTATCTCAAAGAATTGCAGTACCCTTGCTTGCCGGTAGGTACCCCCAAAAGACAAACGCAAAACTCTGCTTATGTTAAAATATGTGTAAAACATTAGCATTGTGTTGTTTATAAATATAAATGAATATAAACATGTTTTATTTGCAGTTTTTAAGATCTGAAAACAGGTCTTTGTTAGTTTGAACAGTTTTAGTTTTCTGCAAAAATAATAAAATATTTGGAATTTGGCAGAAATCTTGTCGGTAGTTGACAGAATGAAAAAAATATATTATTACCCATAAAAAGTAAACTTAGAAAAACTGAAAATTATCTTGAAGTTGTCTATTAATTTTACTTACCCGGTTATTATCAACCCTATAAACTTTTACAATAAATTAATTAGAAAAACACATTATTTAAAATTTTAGATTTTTCTTTTGTTCGTTATAAATAAACTAAGACTAAGAAGGCAAAACTTAAAAAAAAATCCACTAAAGACCTTTTATTTTATTTTAGGTGTTTATTTTAAGAGATACATTCAAAATTTTGCTGACTTTAGGAAATAAGTTCGCCACGTTTGGCACGGGCTAAAGAAGGGAGTAATCAAAAGCATTTTTGAACAAGTAGAGGGATCAGTCAGGTACATAGCGTGCAGCTTCCTGGCAGTCATGGTTTGGGATGCAGAGCGAGCTGTAAAGCTGCTCCTCTGGAAAGAGCTGCCAGTAAGGAGGGAATTGCTGAATTAGCGCCATATTAAACCTTGACACTAATGACTGTGTTCAGAGGTTTGTTTTTATAAATATTTGATGTGTCGTCATCTGTAAAACAGTGGGGAGGATGTGGGCATAAGGATGTGGGAAAATGAGCAAAAGGGAATTTGGCGAGAGAGAATTTTTTTTTAAAACACAATGCAACAGCTGTGTGATGAGTCTTGCTGGTGCCATTATTGTCTTGTCAGAGAGGATTCTGTTAGTTCAGTCTGTATTTTGACATATTTCGATGTACTAGTGAATGTACCTAGTAGTTAATGCATACGGTTATTTAATGCTTGGTTTAAAGGACAAATATACTGAGTACCAAAATGGCACATCAGTAATGTTTGTTCTTAGTTATCATATGGTATGCAGTGATTTATGGACAAAAAATACGCATTTATGGACAAAAAATGTCATTTGATGAATTTTATTAGACTGATTTCATGGGTTATTCACACAACTGAAACAGACCGGATTCGACTCGCGATCGTTATAAGGTAAGAAGTCCCTTTATATTTTGCATCTAGTCATCTGGACTTCTGTAACAAAATACATTTCTGATGCTAGAGCATGTATCTCAAAACAGAGACAATCACCATACAATGATGCTTAACCCGTAGACCTTTTAAACGATGTATAGTAATGTTGATATTAATATTAGTAATCTTTGTAGACAGTATGCTATATAGATATTGTTTGCAGGCTTAGAAAAAAAACGACGCCATCACGCCCACGAATTATTGCGCGTCGAGAGGTTAAAACAGATAATGTTTCATTTGATTCAATTTCAGATGATGGAATATGCAGAAAGAATAGAATAAGCACCTTAAGTTTTTCCCTTAAGTATGACACTTAAGTTGTAAATTCCCCTTACCTACAGTAAGAGAATAATTTAAGGGTGTTGCATACAGTATAATCCCTTAAATGGTTCTCTTAGGTAAGGGTAATCGTTAAATGTTTCACGACAGCGACCCAGGTTTATAAAATACTATTGTTGCCATGGAGATGCAACAGAAAAAGCTTAAGGTTTTTTTTGCAACACCCTTAAGTTGAAATGAAACATAAGGGTGAATTTAAGGGAAAATTACACTTAAGGTGCTTTATGCAACTGGGCCCTGTTGCATACTGTAGCATATTCAGGTCGTGCATCATGTTTTTGAAAAGTAATTAGTAAAGTAACTAGTAAAGTAACTAATTACTTTTGAAAATAAGTAATCAGTAAAGTAACGGGATTACTTTCTTAGGGAAGTAATCAGTAATCAGTAACTAATTACTATTTCCAAGTAACTTGACCAACACTGATGGTATGAGTATAAATTACATTTGCCGGCAGGTACAGTACCACACACTTATCGTTTATATGCAATTTGTAAGTACAGTAGTGTTTCTTGTTAGTTACAGTATACATACACCATATGTGCCGGTCATTAATTTATGGCCTACAGGTAGCACACACTTATCATGTATATACAATTTGTAACTACAGAAGTGTTTGATATTAGTTATTATATATGTACACTATAAAAATTTACCCTAACTTGCCTGTAAATACTAAATACTTATATTGTACATTTATTTGTAAGTACAGTAATGATTCTCGTTAGTTACAGTATACCTACACTATAAGTATGTATCTGTTATTACCCAGTACTTATCTAGAGTTACAAAATAACTACCAAGTATGTACCACTGGTAAGTACAGTAATGATACCAATTAATTACCATGTAGATACCTAAAAGTAAGTACCACGCATTTGTCTGTAAGTACAACTTATTTACCATATATGTAAAAGGTAAGTACACATACTGTAAAATAAGTGCTACCGAAATTTTTATTTTTTGTGTTTTTGAAAAATCTCACGTACACAAGACAACGTAGTGAAAAAGATCTGCTGGCGATGTTGCTTACTGTAAAGAAACACACACCTGCAAAACACTACACGCCGCATACACATTCTTCTACATCATCAAACAGTTTTGTTTAGATGGACATTGATGTTGGTTTTGTAATCTTTGTTGGAGAAGCATTAATAAACGTAATATCTTGAGCAGCACAAACACAGTCATGTAGGCCAACATTGTTGTTTTGGTTGTACTCATGCAAGCCTATAGATTGAAGCAACACATGCACATGATGTCACCGTAATCACAGATTCGCATTTTCCTAGTTTACACACACATGAAAGGCATTCATTTAAAAACCCACCTTCAAAAGTTTGTGTTTTCAGACCCCAAAATGCCATTATTGTGTAAATGAACAGCCAAATTGCTTAAAAACTTTCTAGGTTTTAAATGAAAATGTTGTTGTGTAAGAGAAATACCTTTTGATATTTAACTGCCTGAATCTAACATGGCTGTTTTTCTTACACAAAAAATACAGATCAAACTATCTATGGTTTTCAGTTAACTTTAAGAAATCTAATCCTGTCTGTATCTGTGATTGTTGTGTATATTTTTCTTATTTATTTTGACCTTTATTGAAGACCAGCTACATTTATTGTCGTGCCTGGTGCATATTCATTATGGATTAAGACTAACAGTTGGTGGATTAAGTACTACTGGCATCCCATCCGGCATATAAATAAGGAGAGCCTGACTGCTCAAATTGGCCACTATAGATGGTTTCAGCAATAACAACATAAACAAACGGCTTTCGCAGAACAAACGTCACTTTTGGTAAACTCCGCAAAGAATCAATAACAACAAAGTCCACCAAAGAGTAGTTTATTTCTGATAACAAGCAAAACAAACAACAAGTAGATTACCTTAGTTCATACAGTATACTGTATCATAGCTAAATCGTATTAAAAAAATAATAATTTTAGCTAATTTTACTGTGTAAAATATGTACTATAATAATAATAATAATAATTACAATGATACAACCCTTCACATAGCAGTAATCCTTGATCGCCATCTCCACTCAACTTTAGGAAACCAAAAAATGTGTTATTTTCGACAAGGTATTTGTTTCAGAGTTCAGTTTAAAGGGATAGTTTACCCAAACATGACAATTACCCATGTTAAATTTCTTTGTTCTGATGAACACGAAGGAAGACATTTTGTAGATTTGTAACAACATAATAGTAAGTTAATGAAGACAGAATTTTCATTTTTTGGTGAACTATCCCTTTAAGTCTTCAATAACTTTAAGGATCAAAGATGTTTGTCCTCTAGTTTTATCTATGCACTGTCAGACACATATGGTCCCTAGCTTTCACTGGGTGTCACGATACGTTTGCAGGAGTGAGGAAGTGGGACGCAAGTGCAGAGCTTGATGACTGAATAAATAACATTTAATAAATAAACGGGAAACAAAACACAGGAATCAAAATAACAGAAGGTAAGCAAAACACAGGAACAGATGAACATGGACCGGGAAACAAACATGGTAGTACTGACAATGATCCGGCAATGAGTGTGACACAAACACTGGTATAAATACACAAAGACTAATGACACACAGGTGGAATGAATGAGGTGATAATTAACAAGTGTCCAGGTGATGACAATATGGAACAGACACAAAACATGACACGGATCACCGTGACACTGGGGGGTTACCGTTCCAAGAAGTACACCTTTGTACTTAAAAAGTTAATATTAGTACCTTAAAGGTACATATTGGAAATGTATACATATCTGTGCCTAAATGTTAACTGTTGGGTCCTTTTAAAAGGGCAGTCTCAGTCTGGGACCAATTTTGACCAAGTTATTTCTCCAAAATTGTCATTTAAAGTTAAATAAGTATTGATTTAATACATAAACAGCATGCCAGCTAATCCCATCTGCAATGTTACTGGCATCTAATTTTAAATTTGACAAAAATACAATAAGCACGCAGAGCGTAATGAATACTTTCCCCCCAAAATAATCCCTGCCGTTTCACCCTTGTAAATTACCGAGGGAGACATCCGATTCTGTGTGAAATTCTAATCCGTATTGATCCAGTCAGACCACCGATAAGAAAGGAGATAAATATTCTTACTTATTAAAGGAATAGCCCCAGGCAATTACTAACATGATGGCCTAAGCTTTTAATTGGAGTTATCAATGGCAGAACGAGAGAGAGAGAGAGAGAGAGAGAGAGAGAGAGAGAGAGAGAGAGAGAGAGAGAGAGAGTGTAATCAGTTTATATAACCTTGCAAGTGTGACAGTGACCTGTGAATATTGTTATCACCCTGAGCAAACTGTCACTCTTTGGCATAAAGCCAGTCTCTCCTAATGCACCTACTCATTAAAACTGAGAAACTCACTAAATGCAGTTTTAAATAGAAAAACACACACATGACCCCTTGGAGATCAAGTCCAACTTGAAAGTACTCTTCCTCGCCCATTTAAAAAGAGAAGAAAGTGTCTTTTCATGACGGGTAGTTTGAACTGCATTAGCTTGCATAATTTAAGGTTAATGAGACAACAACTCAGCATGAATATAGAATCTCATCTCGTCTCTCATGTCCTCTACTGGAGCGACTGTGGGCGCTCATTAAAAAAAGATAGGCCTGAACGTTTTAATGATTTGGGAAACCATTAGAACTTCAGCGCACTATTACATCATGTTTGCATTCATCCTCTGTGCTTCCCACTCAGAGAGGAGCTGCAGACTCATTTAACAAACCTCCTCCTTAAAACTGAATTATCACTGACTCACGATTACTTATCCTATTTGTAAAATGAACCTCACAGAATGAGGGAAGTTCATAAAAACTGAGTTGACTTGAGTATAAATCCAGTTCCCCACAATGTTAGAGGGTCTTGCTTTAGATGGTTTCAGCAGTAACAACATAAACAAGCGGCTTTCATGGTCAACATGTAACTTCCGGTAAACTCAGCTAAGAATTAATAACAACAAAGTCCTTTTAAAGTAGTTTATTTATATTACAAGCAAAATAAACAATACGTAGATTACCTAGGAAACCAAAACATTAGTTATTTTCGATGAGGTATTTGTTCAAAAGTTCAGTTTAGCAACTAGTCAGACCATTAAACAAACAGAGACCGGAAGTAAAGTTCCAACCAGACGCGTAATGGCGTCACCACACGTGCGCCCGATGAAACCGTCCATAAAATAATGTTAAACATTATATGGTTTTATGGTCAAGGGTATTAAATATTAAGGCTAAGGACACCCCACACTTAACACACAAGATTTTAAGTTTTCCTTTGATAATGGCCATAAATTATAAAATGGTTATCAGAAGTGGGCCATTGATCCTCATTAAAAACTTGATTTTCATTAAATAAAGTTTACATTAGGGGGGTGCCACGTTTACATCCAGTTGGTCGTTTTTCTATTGTATTATTTTTGTATTAATCTATTATTATTCTTATATTGTAAATACAAGTATAGGGTGGCAAAATAAATACGGTCAGTGCAAATTATGCTTACACATGGTGTGAAGCACGCCTGTGATACCTAATATCATAATTATATATATAATAATAATAATAATTATGAAAACAACAACAGTAATAATGACAGTAATCATCATCATCATCAATGTATAGTTAATCGTATATCAATTATCAGTGGCATGTTTAAGAATTTAATTTGTGGATTTTTTTCTATTTGTGTTGTCTTATAATATGTAAATACCTCACCATCTGGTGATGATGTAATTGTATTGTAATGTTGTGCATTTAGAAAAACAAAGTAAACTTCCTGGTCTGATATTACATCTATGTGTGGACAGACTCTTCATAAGACATCATCATCATCAGCATAATATGATATGAATCTGCTTGTGAGAGCTGTCAGACTCAAAACCATTTGTGTTTGTCAAGTTTAACCTTCTTTGAAACATTCCCATAAACCTCTAATAATCGATTACTCAGCAGTAAGTATTAAAGAGGACATATCAGGAAAATCTTTAAAGACTTTTTTCATGTTTATGTGATATAATTGGGACCCCAGTGTTTCTATCAGTTTATAAAATGTGAAAAAGATCAAACCAGTAACTTAGTTTTGGTAAACAATTCTCTGCAAGCATGTGAAGAAAAGCTCATTGAAATTTGGCTCCCATTGTGATGTCAGAAGGGGATAATACCACCCCTTAATCTGCACTATCCAACCACGGCACTGCCTTTAGGGCAGAGATCAGCTCATTTGCTTTTTAAAGGACACACCCAAAACAGCACATTTTTGCTCACACCTTCAAAGTGGCAATTTTAACATGCTATAATAAATTATATATATGGTAAAATAAACAAATAAACACTCTCTGTCCTTAAGTCAGTAGTAGTGCCTCAAAGGTACATCCTGCATTGGTAAAATGTATCTACATAATTATTAAGACCTTTTTAAAGGGTACTGTCCCAGTGACATCTTTTGTATTATTTTTCTGAGAGTGTGTATAAAATAGCAGCTTGGGCATCCAGGTGAGGACAATGACATACACTACTTAAACTCTCACTGACACTTTTAGAGCACATGACCAGTTCTTTATTTGGGTAGCCCATGTATTCTGGGGTAAGCATGTAGATGTGTTACTCTTCATTAAACCTTGAGTGACGAAGGATGACAGGGACAAAGACAGGGCAAGTTGTGTACTGTAAATCACACACAGCGTCAAAATGAACAGAGCCTCCAACCGAACCGCATGTGTTCCTGTAAAAAAAACGTTCTCCTTGACTGTAATGACACCGCTGCGCAGATGGGACGTCATTTAGCACTACAGGCAGGCGTACAGTAATCGAAGGGGGGATGTTAAAGTATCCTAACCCCTCTGCTGTTGCACCAACCCAACACGACAACTAATCACCTCGCAATTTGCATGGAGAGTTTCACAAATCATCCTAAACAACGGCGCACCGATCAGAGAGATGAGTTTTTAATCTCAGCGAGATGAGATAGTGACCCGGGTGTTTGTCTCTTGTTTTCTTCCTTCACATTTTCATTTGCCTTCTCCTCTCATTTTTGCAATGGACTGCTGGATAAATGTGCGGCGGCAGGCATCTAATTTCCCGCAGTGGAAAAAAATAACAAGCCTCTCATTCAACAAAAAATGAAAAAGCTCCACTTGTCCCGGTGAATAAGTCTCCTCTAAAATGCAATCAAAGTGATGACAGATATTTTAGCGGGAGGGAAATATTCTTTTCAGACGATCAGACAGTTATTCTGCTATCATTGGCCCTGCTTGACCCATGTAATAAGGAATTTCCCAGCTGAAAGTCAGTGGAGGTAAGTAATGAGAACATTTAGGGGTGATTTATTTAAGAGCCAGGCTTGAACTGCAAGGTTATGAGATGAGCTTGTTGACATGGGTGTCTTATTGTGAAAGTATTCTTGAAGAACGTCATATACTTTCATGTCAAAACATCACTTTCAAGTTGGCAAGAAGTGTCTTATCTGCTTTGGGAAAGTGTCATGATTCGACTGTTTATGAAGTGGTGCTTTCTCCAGCCCAAGGCCTTAAGCATCTTAAGACAGGATAGGCAATTTTGGAGAGGTTAGTCATAAGCGTAAGATCCAGCACTCCCAAAAATTTTGTTAAGAAATGTTTCATAATATTTCTTGTTTATGTGCTTTAAATATGATGATAGTGAGTTAATTAGTTTTTTTGTTATGTATTAAGATATCATAGAATTATGGGAGCTCTATAACACCATTTAATATGTGTAAAATTTTTCCATGTGGTCAAATATTATATTTTGCTTTGACTTTGGTACAGATGGTAATATATACCATTTTCAGGTCTTTTGTCATTTTGCTTTGTTCAAATATTCCTCTGTCACACCTCATTGAAGAAAGCAATAGGCCTGTGTTGCTTTGTCTATGCAGAATTGATCTCAATCCCAGAATGCATCATTCCAGCGTGCACCAGGTGCTGGCAACCGGGTGAGTAGCTTAAAACAACATTCATTCTATTAGTGTACACCCTCTTGACTAAACAAAACAAACAAGTTCACAAAATCGTTCTCTCTCTTCACCGCACACATCAAAGCGTAAAGCAGCGGGGGAGCGCGCGTCATGGACGAGGACGCCAACCTTCATCACCTTCAGAATTTGTGGAGAGGTACCGCGTTGTATACGTAGCCTTCATCACCTCATTACGAATCTGCTTCAGCAGACGGCCCAAACCACGGCTGACAGCCCGCTCTTCCTCTGAGTGAACCTAACGCCTATGAGTTATTTTATCCCAATGGCATTTGACATGCACAAGCCTTAAATATTCACCTTGAACCGAAGGGCGGGGAGAGGGAGGAGATTGGAAAAACAATGCGAAATTGAGAAAGTCACCTTTGTCCTTTGATTCTGCATATGTGTGTTTGTTACGGGTTTTGTCTGGGTTTACAAACTCAACTAAATGATTCTTTTAAAAATGCAAAAAATTTAAATTGACACCGAGTGCTGTGTGAAATGGAAAAATAGCTTGTATGACCAAATGCTTTTCTAGTAATTGGGGTAGTGAGCCATTGAGGAAGAATAGAAAAAGCAATACGAAAACGATTTACCTTCAAGCAATCCCAGAAATGTCCATAATTTTTCAGACGAGCACATTTGAAATTATTTTAGTAAATGTTCTTGCTCTTCCAAGCAGAGCCGGCCCTAGACCTTTAGGGGCCCTAAGCAAAATTTAGTCGGGGGCCCTTTGACCGTTTTAAGTAAGGCCTAAAGAAAAGCAATGACTACCATATGACTATACTGCACATATGATATCTAATATGTTATTTTTTTTAAATGTGTCTATTAAATTATGTTTTAATTATTCTATGTATACTGTATGTTAATGATCTTTTTTGCTGGTCCTGAGTACGTATTTCGTTCTTATGTGGCAACATGTAGCCTACAGAATGACAATAAAAGACCTTGGGGTGGTCCCGGACAGGGAATATCTTAAGACAGGACTCGGCCTTAGTTTAATTAGAAAACATAACTAATTTTAACAAAAATGCCTTACTAAAACCATTATTTGTGTGGATTTTGAGGCAAAACAAAGGGCACTGGTGTATTTTAAGATATGTCAGTGCAAGCTTTTTTCAGTTTGGACAGCTCTTAGCCTACTTTTATTTTAGTCTAGGACTAGTTTAATTCCTTTCAGGTAAACTGCCCCCTTGAGTTCTTGATTTGAGTTCCATGTTTGATGTCTAACAGAAAAATATGATACCACTGACTGAACTGAATGGCAGTGCAGTGCAACAAACACACACTGATGAACTTGCTAAATAAAAAGACTGATAAAGTGATTTTCACTGACCATCAAAGAAACATTTTTAATTGACACCAGAGATTAAGAGGCACAAACAACAGCCTATATATAATTAAAATGAAATAGAGTAAATAGAATAACATTTAATTAAAATATTATATAAAATAATAAATATAACACTTAAATGTTTAAATTTTTCAAATAAACAAAATTAACAATAATATCTAAAACCCAACAAACAAGGTTAATAGTACCTAACATTCTTGTTTGAGATGAGCTTAATCTGACACAAACATAGGTTTGTGGATAATAACAATTCACTTGCAAATAATATTAATAATTGAAGATTAACAATTAACATTGCATTCATAACATTAATCTAACAAAGCTGGCTACTGTATGTCATATGCATTGCTATAGTTTAAATATTAAACACCGAACAGTGACATTATACACTTTTGCAAAGGCTAGCAGGTGGTTTAACAACGGTGCGCTGTCTGGACATGTACCACGCATATGCGCATGAGTTTGTTTACTCTTACACATAAAACACTTTAAATTCAGACGTTTAAAAATATAATTACACTAATGACATAAATATGTAGAAATGACAATGTCATACGTGAAATATAAGCGTAACAGAATTAATTTACCACGTTAAACCGTTTAAATATTAATTATTAAGCTTAATAAACCAATTCACGTTATGATGGCAAATATAAGACAGAGAAGTCAAACAGAACACAGGTTTGGTCATTTCCGAAGTCAAATAAGATCCACTTACTTCGCATTTACGCACAAACACGCATAACATTAAAGAAATTGTCCTTAAAGCAACAGCCAAAAGTTTGCGTCTGTATCAGCGATCCGGCTCAACTCAACTTGCGTTCTGTGGGCGGGATGCTCGCCTGCACATAGTCGCGGGCACTGATTGGCTGCTGCGCTGGATGCTGTGTGTCAATCAATCTCGGCAAGAAAGAGATCTTATTAGCGAACTTTCATAATAACTATAATAACAAGTAACAGCCTTTTTAACATTGCCATAATAATAAATAATGAATATTTATATTTATTTTATGTTACTTTTGATGAATGATTTTTTTCAAACACTAGCTAAGTGACTTTAGGGGGCCCTCTGCTGGCCACGAGGCCCTTTGCAATTGCAAGTGTCGTTTAGTGGCTGGGCCGGCTCTGCTTCCAAGCAAAGGGAGAAATCAGGGATCAGGGAAAAACTTAGGACTTAAAACCTCCAAATAGTGCATTCATGCTTCACAGAGGTAATCCACATGGCTCCAATGGGTTAATAAAGGTCTGCTGTGGGTAATTGATGCGATTTTGTAAGAGAAATATTCATATTTTAAACTCTATAAACTCTAATAACTTGCATTCGGAAATGACTCCATATGTCCATTGAATGTAAGATGATGGACATATGTATCTTGGATTGCTTGAGGGTGAGTCGGGTGCAATACGTACGTTTTTAGATTATCATTATCAAAAATTATCATTACCGCAACATGAGATTACATTAAATATATGCTTTTACAAAATCATGTTTCTGTAATGAGAACTAAAAGTTGTCTAGGTACTATGACAAACAAAATTTCAACTTTTATCTGGAGAGAAAAAATAAGAACTGCTTACCTGGTAGCCATCTTGAGTGTCACAGTCAATTATGTCCCTTCCAAAAATTTTTTTTTAATGTTAGTTCATTGAGGGCTTAAACAATGATTGAAAATTGTTGTGGAGGATGAGAAAATTGGTCTTGGACACATTTATATTCCTTATTATTGTCTCTACATTTACCAATGATCACCAAATACCACATGTTTCTCTACTGTAAATGTTTATAGTATAACATGCACTGCAGTTTTTTTTATTTTTTAGATTTTTTTATTATAAATATTTCAATGTCAAAGAACCAAAATCCAGTCATGGACACGTTGCGGTAATGAAATATTTCCCCTTAAATCTAAAAAAATAAAATAAAAATTGGTTTGTATGATGTCATTTGAAATCATGTGCAAAATGGTGCATGAAGAGATGTTTGTAACTGTATGCTTCTTATTTTGATACTCTTACTTTGCATTTACTTTTTTTTATCAAAATGTTTCATGACACCTCATAAGTCTAATTTCGCGAGAATCACCCAATTAGGTACAAAAGTTGTCACCTTAAAGGTGCATATTAGGTAGCCTGGGTGCCAGCCGCTCTTAGCCCCGCCCACAACATTTTGAGGACGGGAAGATTGGTCTGGGGTTTCTCCATTGAGGAGCTACTATGCGAGACCCAAAGCTGGTCAACCAATCAAATTGTCAGGGCGGGCTTTATACGATGATGGACAGATGATCAACAGTAACGTAATCAACTACGTCACCAAAGAGCGCGTGTGTTGAATCTATTTACAACGAAATGGCTGCCGCTGTAGAATTCAGATGTGTGGATTCGGACATTGAGTCTGTTCTAAAAGATATCGACAGAGCATTGATTTTAAAAGAGGAACAGAGAAACGCGATCAAGGCATTTGTTGATAATATGTTTTACAGTACTTTCTACGGGATTCTGCAAAAGTTGATCGCACTTACGGAGGACCAAGTTAAAGAAGCAACCGAAATGGGTATCACGGCGATGCAACTCGGTGTGCACGATGAGATGGATATAATTAGCGGTCATTGCCAGCTTCTTTTCTGAACCCCGGAATTGTGGCTGCTGAATAAGTGGAGGGACATGCTAGGCTCCGATATTTTTCAAGCAAACGTAATGGGTATCGTTGTGGATGAAGTTCAACTAATGTACAAATGGTAAGAGATAGTCTTAGTGTATGAGTAAATACTTAATGTTGTGATATAAATTAAACGTTGTAATTTAAACATAGTAGGTGTTGATGTACGTTCGCTAACTCAGACTTAGTATAATCACAATGTTAGTGTCATTGTAGCGAAATAACTAGCAGTTCGGTCAGGCTGCAAAAGACGTCATTTCAACATACGTCACACACTTCGTTGCTCTGATTGGTCATAGGTCTATCCAATTGAGTGCAGAGGCATTTTTTGGTTGAGACATAGACTTCCATAGTAGGAATATAAAAATATGATGGAATTTAATGGGTGGCGTCAACTGTGTCATCATTTATCAAAATATTTTCTTCATCATTTATCACAATACTCCCAAAATATTATTTTCCTACTATGGAAGTCCATGGTCACTTACTGCTGCGTGTTTACTATCATTTCTCGAAATATCTTCTTTTGTGTTCATCAGAAAAAAAAATTCAAACAGGTTTAGAACAACATGAGGATGAGTAAATTATGACAGAATTTTCATTTTAAAGTGAACTATCCCATTAAATCAACCCAGCATAGACTGTACACTATACTGTATGTATGGAGAGAGAGAGAGGATCCACCTCCAATTCGCCTCATCACTACCATCGGCAGTCCATCTCCGGGCTCAGGACAGGAGTATGTGAGAAAGAGGAGGAGCTTATCATTAAAGCTCTGTAGCAGCAAGTAATGATATGCTTATGTTTAATTTCTGTATTACATAGGGGCTGATCTTCCTCATGCATGCACAGAGCATTTTATAGATGGCACTACTGTATAAAGAGTATGACCCCTTGAAGGCCTGGCATTCATTTACCCCTGCGCAATGTCACCTGACCTGCTTATTTTTTTGTTTAATATATAACACAAATTATTATTTTTTTAACCAAAAATCTTTCTTCTATGTTATCGCTGTGATAAACCTTTTGTAGCACCTTTATTTTTATGAGAGTAAACAGTTGTTAATATATACAGTGATGAAACGGCAGGTAAATAGAGAAACACAACAGAGTTAAATCACTGGATTTGATCAAGCTCTGTTTCTCTACTGATCTGAATGCATCAGAGTGCACGCTGTTTTATTTTTTTTGCATGCTTTGTGTTGTGTGTAAGAGCGTGTGTGTTTATGTCATCCACGCACCTGTTCCAAACTCCACCAGGACGCCACAAGATCTCATTATCGGGCTGTTTTAAACCAAATGCTCCTGCTTTCACTTCTGTTTTAATTAGAGAGGCTTTTTCAGAGGTCACATGAAATGAGCTTTTAATTAGTGTCAGCCATCAGTTGATTTCTCCTTTATTGAAGCCGTCTCTCTGGATACCTCTTTGTAGTTAATTGGATCAGAGAAGCACTCACAAATACACATACAAATCACTGTCAAAAGTTCGCCAAAGTAGAAAGTTTGTCAAACAAAAAGAAACTAACAAATATTTGAAAAGACGGCAACGGATGACTGCCAGCGATGTGTTCAGTCAGCACCTTTGTTGCATCCTCGTTTAATTAATAAAAGGCTATTAAGCGCTCGTTGACAAAAGAGGATAATATACAGTCCCAGCTGCTGAGGGGGGAATAAATAAAATGAGTGAATGAGAGGGGAGAGAGAGCTATGAGGACTTTTACAATACAAATGAGGACATAAAATGTGTATAGTCAGTTCGCAAACTCTATCTGAAGAGGTAACTAACTCATTCAAACTCTCTAAGATGTGAAAAGGTGAAAGATTGTTGACAATTATGTTTACTTAAAGGGGGGGGGTAAAGCTATTTCATGCATTCTGACTTATTAACACAGTTTAAGCTTTGGATTCCTCGTGCTTAGGCAAAATGTCAAAAAACAGTTGGACATATGACAGAGTATTTCTGTGCCGAATGCACTTTGCCAGGGTTTGTACAAGTTTTGAAAAGTTTTTTCTTGCTTTATTTTTTTAATAGTAAATTTCAGTGCAGGAAGTACAGTGGAAGTCCTTATATGGAGACTTTAACTCAAAATAGCTCACGCACACACCAACAAAAAGCTGACACCAAATCAACATCACCAAAGAAGTATGTTTTTGTTTGTTAGGGAAATGTAAGCTTGTGCTAGCCTAGAAATCTAGACGCACCCTAGCGGCCGCAAAATATATTTGCTGCCAGGGTTTAGTCTAGGCACTCACAATACACTTAACAGCTCCAAAAACCAAAATTTGATCAGGCCAATCACATTGTGTGTAGCGTCTATGGGGCGGGCTTAACATGATGACGACATAGCTGCAACGGTTCCTACTTGAAAACAAAGAATGGCTGCTGCTGCTGCTGGCGAACAGCTTTCTTTTGAAGCGGCTTTGGCCGCGACTCTGGAGGACTTAGACTTATGTTTTTCTTTGAGAGAAGAGCAAATAACCCTACTGAAGTCCTTTTTAAGCAAGAAAGATGTGTTTGGAGTTTTGCCGACTGGTTACAGTTACTACGTCACCTTCTTCGTTGCTCTGATTGGTCATAGCGCTATCCTATTGCATGCAGAGGCATTTTGAGGGACAACCTTATATCCCGCCCCTTGCATTGAGCCGTTTGTGTGAAGAGTTGCCAGACCTTACATCTTGATGTAGGTCTGGCTAACCAGGCTAAGCTTGTGCAGCTTCCCAAAGAACCCAGCATAATTAAAACAGTGAATAAAGTTTGTTTATTTGGGGTAGCAGCGATGTGCGTGTGTGTTTGCTGGATTTTGTTGAATTGGGGCGGTCAGGTTTATGAGTCGCAGGTGGTAAGTAAAACTGCATCAAATGTCTGGGTTTTGTTGGCAATCGGCACGTAAGTGCATATCATGTTAACAAAGATGACGTGAACATGTAGGGAATTTATCCAGAGATAGTGGGATAATGTTTTGTGTGTGTTGCTTGCTCGTGACTTGCTCCACCTGCGGAACGCCTCCAGGAGCTTGGGTTAATTCAGAAAGAATCGGTACAGCTGACCTGTATTTTATAAATCTGAAAAAACTAAAGACATAAATATCTAAAAAATCTTTGCTGCCTTAAAATCTCAGATTTGCAAGTCATTGTACTATTTTATAACTTGAAAAATGAAGTTGACTTTTTTAAACTATATTTTATAAGTTATAACAACTCATCTGTAGTTATAACATCTCATCTCCAGACAGTCAAGATAAATAACATTAAGTTGACTTGTAAATCTGAGTTGATTCAACAAAAAATTTATGGCAGCAATGAATTTTTACACTGTAAGAATTCTTTAATTGAGATGCATTTACTTAAAAAGCACCAATGGTCTGATTCACGATTTTAAATTTCCTTTGGTGTGTAAGCGTGTATCAGCACATGGTAATAATATGCAAAAGGTACCAACCCCAAAGTAAACAATGACGAGAGTTATCGTCTCCAATGTAAATCTCTTTTCTTGGACTACAACAAACACATGGATTGTAGTCAACAGTTTACTTCCTGGGATTGGTGATGTAGACAAGACCGACATTATCATAATTCCTCCCGCTTGGACTCACAGCCTGTAAGTTAACTCCTGTCGGCATTGTGAGCGAATCTTTCAAACATGCTAATGAGCGTCACATTTCCAGCTGACGTTAGAGGTATTCAGGCCAATTATAACGTACAGATTAATTGGCCAATCAGGGACGCAGAGTTTTTCAAATCTGTGCGTTTCAGAAAGAGAGTAACCATAAACATTTAACCATAAACCACTCAAACATGTTGTATTATACCAAATACACACAATAGCGTCGTTTTTAGCAATGAGTAGGTGCTCTTTAATAAGAAAAGTGGTTTAAAATTCTTGATTTGATAAAAGTCTTGTTTACTGAGAAAAAGAAAAAAGAAATTTATGAGGTTTATGCTTAAAACAAAAAAAATATCGGCCAATGAGGTAAGAACAAAAAAACTAAATTATTTTTTTCTTAACCCATTGGCAGATATATTTAACTTGTTTAAATCATAAACCTCATGAGCTGTGAAAGAAATGCAAAGAAAAAGTTGCAATTCTAGAATACAGTAGTTGATTCCTTGTATTAAAATAGTATTTTTGTCTTTGGTCTTAAAGGGATAGTTCACCCAAAAATAAAAAAGCATTGTTTTATCATTTACCCTATTTTGTTACAAACCTGTAGAAATTTATTTGTTCTGATGAACATAAATGAAGATATTTTTGGGACTGTTTGTAACCAAACCGATCAGAGACCCCATTGACTTCCATAGTAGGAAAAATAATTCTATGGAAACCAATGGGGTCTCTGACCAGTTTGGTTACAAATATTCCTCAAAATATCTTCCTCTGTGTTCACCAGAACAAAGAAATTAATACAGGTTTCTAACAACATGAAAGTGAGTAAATGTTGACAGAATTTTCATTTTTGGGTGAACTATCCCTTTAAGAAAAAAACTCAACACAATTTTAATACAAGGAATCAACTATCTCAGAATTGCAACTTTTTTTCTTTCCATTTCATCCACAGCTCACAGCTCAATTCCTTGTTAAGGAGACAAAGCGAGTCATTTAAATCGATCTTAAAGTGTTTCAATTACAGAATCCCAGGCTGCAATTCTATAAGAGCAAAATGGATTTTTCTGCCCATCTGTGCTATATGGCCAAACCATGAGACCTGAATATAAAGCACTGACTGGATAACAAAATCAACCATCTGAGAGCGCTTTCGGCCAACGTTTCTCTTCAGCTTTGTTATAAAACATATCCATCGTTGTCCTTTATGACTGGATGCAATAACGGGCCGCAGAAATCCATGAGGCAAGCTGCTTTGTGAAGTTTTACAGTAAAAGGCAATCCTTTCTACAACCATACCTCCTAAATCTCAAGGACAGCAAAAGGTCAGCAAACTGGCAGATTTATTCCTCAGGCAAGTTTTTTTTTTTTTTACTTTTACCTGACCTTGCAAAGTGCTGCATTTTCCTCTGTGAATCTCAGGTAACACTTATCTTAATTTTAACCCAAACCGGTCCAGGGTGTGTCCAGTTTTTCTTTCACACCAGAAAACACTGAACTGCAATGCATAATCAATGAATAGCCCCAACTCCGACAACACGGATACAACAGCGGCACACCCCATCTACGAGCGCATCTCTCTTTTATGAACTAATAAATTTGTGGCTGTTATTTCTAAACGACACAATAAATAACCAATATTCCTGAAAAGATGACTTGACCTTACTGTCCAAAGAGAAAATTGTGCTTTTCCTGAAGGGCCGGTGATCAGTTTCACGCTAAACTCAAACGGCAGTTTCCCAAAGTGGCAATTACCGTTCTGACATCCATTCGAAAGATTTATGGAAAAAGCGGCCACAATCGTTTCCAAACGTCAATTGAACAATTACAACGATGTATGAAGAAAGAAGGGCTCAAAAAAGCTTTTTCAACATTAATAGCAGTTTACATAATGAGACCGATACCGAATACCCACCAAACAATGACAGCCAGCTATTACTTTGATCGGTCTAGTGTTTATACAGTGAGTCAGTTTTATCCTATAGGTATACAGCTTTAACTCATCAAATATTTTTTACAAAATACCGGCACTAATTTTGATGATTACATTCACTTCCATCATATAGACACACACACATTCAATGACCTCTGAAACGTCAGGACAAGAGAATATTTTAACAAGATGCTAACTCCACAGTCTAATCCATCAACACACTTGTATTTGACACGCTGAAGGAAGAGCTTGAAATAGGCAATTATTGAACCACCTCCTCCATTTACACCCGACCGCTGTCGACCGCACCGCACCCATCCCCTCCACACTTCACCTTCTAATGGCACGTAAGTTTGTGTGGATACGTGTGCTGTGACGTGTCACCATCGGGTCCAACATAGGAAGAGACATTCAGACCGATACAGGTAGATCAATTTGATTGAGACTTGTAGAGAGCGAATGAGAGAGAGAGAGAGAGAGAGAGAGAGAGAGAGAGAGAGAGAGAGAGAAAGTGAAAAAAAGAGAAAGAAACAGAGCTATGAGCGCGTCCAGGTCTGTTGCTCGAGGCACTTGATCTGGTCCGGGTGTCCTCTCGGATCGCCTGACAGATAATCCATCATATGTTTCAATGTGCTGACAGGGATGGATTACAGAAAACGTTTGCGATCGCGCACAAGGACTCACATTTAGACACATATACCTATTCTATAACTAACTAAACAGTACTTTAATGTCTTTGTTATTTTTTTATTTTCTAACAAAAAATCGAGATGTTGTGAAACAACATATCACAATTTGATTTGAAAATACTATTAAATAATGGAGGGTTAAAAAACAGACAATGTTTTATTGAAATAGTTTATTTTTAATCATTTAAGGCTAATTTTAAATAATCACTGACCTTGAAAAAAACATATATGATTAGAAAAAGAGGTAATTTCATGTATAAATTGTTTTATCACAATAAAGAAATGACACCATATTGAAAGAACTTATGCAGATTTTAAAACCTCTTTAGGAGACAGGCAAAGTAAAAACCACACACTCTCATAAATGTTTAACATGTATATTAATGTAAAAACTCTTAAAAAAAGGATTTCAAGTGAAATGCTGAAATACATTACACTGCATATGGGTATCACTGATGCATTATATCAGTATTGCATTTACTGTTGAATAACAAACAGATATTAAGGCAGTAATATTGCAGAAGGCGAACCATAACCCAGTAGTTTTATATCTGTAGTTTTAAATCTTATAGCCGTATCCATATAAAAAAAAAAACAATAGATTGGGACGGTGATGCCATATGGAGATGAACAACTCAATATCAGATTTAAGTCATATTTCACAGTTGCAATCGTATAAAAGATTAACAGGACAATTTCACTCCTGTCTTGTATGGTTTACTCGAGGTGATACAGATTTCCTATCTGCATTATTATGGAATGCAATTAAACTAGTATATTTACATTTTACCCACAGGTAAATATGTAATTACAATCAATAAATGAATAATCAGTCAAAAGGCTTGAAGTAAGGCAATGAATGTAAATGCATTATTTCCTTTGCCAACCAGGAAAAATTTTGTGAGCACGATTCCTGAGACTGTCCCGTATTCGAGACCCTGTCATTTTTCCCAACGTATTTAAACTAGGTGTTATTTTTTATAAAATATAAATAAGTTGGGACTTGTGTAAGTACAGTACGTCCTGTATAAATTAATTTTACAAAGGCTTGATGTGTAGATATGATTCAGAAGACAGGTGAGGTAAGTGGCTTCAACACAGAGTAAGTGTGTGAATGATGTGTGTAAAGCTTTGTTAGTGAAAAATGATTTTATATTTTAGTCTTTGTGATGATGGCCACAGCTCTCACAGCTGTGTATTTTGCATTTGCGTACACATTTACTACTTGGCAATGGCTGCGACAGCTTTCTTGGCTGCATCATCCAGGTCAGTGGCAGAGGTGATGGGCAGTCCGCTCTCAGACAGGATACGCTTTGCCTCTTGAACGTTGGTGCCTGCGTGTACACACAAATAAAATTAAATATCAAACCTTATGACTATTTTAACTACATATTTACACACACAAACTATGAGATCTTGCCAGAAAATAAAGGTTTTTGTTCTGTCTAAAGGTTGTGAGTTTGGGGACAGAGTAGTCTCTGCTGGTTTAAGGAGGCAGTGGCGTTGAAAATGCTTTGTTTTATTGGTTGACAAGAACAGGAAGTGATCCATTGGCTGATGGGGAATGGGGTTATTTGTTCCATTGGTTGGAAATGAGAAGGCTCCATTACCTGGCAGGGGGAATGTGTCGGTGCCAGCTGCTGAGGTACCGACTGAGCGAACACTGTATCATTTAGTTAGGGCAGGCCTTCTGATCTCTACAGTGACTCTGAATGTCAGTGAACTGCGGCCCCCTGACACAAGGCCGGGGCCTGGGGCCAACACAATAAAACGAATCAGAAATACACTCCAGAGGGGTCAAAGGATTAAAGTGGATTAGGGAGAAAAAGAAAACGGAGACGTATGAGGAAAGGGACTGGACGATGAGTGAGTGAGTGAGTGAGTGAGAAGAGAGAGAGAGCAGATGTTGATAACAGAGGTGCTGATTTCACAGGTGAGAAGAAAAGAGCAGCACATCGCTTCAGCACCCACCCATCCAAAACACGTGTGCGTGCATGAAAAAAAACGTAATTTTGCCAAACATTTCATTTATTTAAATAATTTAGTTAATTTAAAAGTTTTTTTATGCATTGCATTTTTTCATTTTGTAGAAATCAAAAGGAACAGAAACGCTAAATTATGCAAACCAGTCTCAAATCTTTGTTACCCAGTATATGTAACCCAGTCTGTGTACATCCAGCTAAAGTCATTGTTTTGTTTATTATGCATAAAATCCATCTTACATAATGTAAAGAACATCCTGTGAAAAATAACCTTGATATTTTTAATATTGACTAAGCAAGTCCAAATCAAAGATCAAAGAAATTAATGTAAAATCAATGACTGAAATCACCTATTGATGCTCAATGATCTTAAAGAGTAACTAAACCCTAAACCAACTTTTTTTAGTTAATGATCTGTAAGAATGATGCTTTATTAGTGCTGTTTGTTGATTTTAGTCAGTTTTTTGACATTTGGATATAAAGTATTTCAATAATACAATATATGGTGTAAAAACGTCGGAGTGCTGCCCTCTTCAGGTTAAACGGTGGCTACTGCAGTTGAATTTTCCTATTGGATGTTGGGTCCAAAAAATGACTCGTGACGTAAGCAGGTTCAAGCTCACCACGCCCTTGTTACGATCTCACCACACACTTACTTCGTCCCCTCTATCTCCGTTGGGGTCTGCCCACTTTTCTTGCAATTTTCAAATATTGCCAGTGGGCGGAGTCAGGCTCTGACCAGGGGTTTAGTTACTCTTTAAAATGAGATTGAAACTTAAGCCTGGAGAGACACACATGTGTTTTAGTACATACATAAAAGTTATATATGAAATGAGTTACAGACAAAATCAGTATTGTATCAGGTCGGTATTAAAACGTCAATTTTATGCAAAATCCAATATCCACAGTGCTATTCTGTCATCTTTTCCCTTTTTTCCCAAAACGCAATAAACACCAGTCCTCCTTCTCTGCCAAATGCAATAAATCCGCTCAACCAATCACAGTGCACCATTCCACGCATTGTAAACAACAATGGCAGCGCGTTGAATACACACAGACTCCTAGTTTTCCCTCATCTACTTTGTACTTTGCGATCAACAAACAAACAATAACAAAACAATACTTTGATGGCATTGATAAACCTGTGGTGGTTTTCTGTGGCGGGGAAGAAACGTAAGCCATCAAAATCTAATAATTTACGCGAGAGGCACACGGGCGAAGAAAAAATGGCGGCTGTTGCTTGTTCTCCCGACAGCATCAAGCTTCTGTCATGCCAACACATTGACCCCAGGGTATCTTATAAAAAAACTTTCCATTATTTTAATTGAAGTCAACAAAAATCGAGCAGGACCAAAATATTTTACAGCTGATCGCTGTCAAAAAAGTTCAGCAGCGACTTCCCAAAGACGACAGCGGCAATGACAGTGTTCTTAAAGGTGACATAGAATGATTGAACGGGGTATTTATCCTTGTTCTGTGATGTGAAATGTAGACAAAATTTATTTTTGGGGGTCTGTAATGCCTTAGAAGCTTCCTAAAAACCTCTCTCAGATAGCTCTATTAGGGTGGGGGATTTTAAACAAGTGGTTTTGCACCTATTTGTCTCCCCCTACTGGCTCAACTTGCAATCTCATTACTGATTGGCTGACTTTGCTGCCACTCAAAAAATGTAGCCAATTATTTTAATGTGGAGGGGCAGTGAGATGCCTATGATGTCATAAGCATCAGTTTTTCAGATTGGGCCGTTTTCTGGCTGACATTTTTTTTAAAGAGGAATTTCTATGAGACTGAGATGTTTAGCATGTTTAGCACTTTTTGTATGTTTGTGAATGCGGGTAGACTACCATTATTTAACAAAGACAAGGTAAAAATGTTTTTTCATTCTCTGTCCCCTTTAATATGACAAAGTAAGTGTTTTGATTAATGCCATTAATGTTCATTTTTTATCAGTGTATACCACTAGTCAACTAAATGAATATAACATGGCAAAGATGAATGCACATTTATATATTGATTCAATAGATTTATAGCATTTTGAAAAAAAAAACTAGAAAAAAATATCCTTTTTTATAATAAATCTTTGAAAATCAAATTATGGATTTTAATTTTTTATGTTTTTTAACCTAAAGATGCTATGTGAAAGTTTGTAACAGAAAATAGTGGTTTTCATCTTTGTATAGAAAACACATCTTTACCCAAATGAGTCAAAATGGATTTATTGCATTTTGAAACCAAACTCTTCATATGACGTATCATAAAGTAGTGCGTACTTCCTACATGTTTAAATGTTCCTATATTTATCTGTGCAACCTTGCGTGTTGTTTTTCTGTAGTGTAATTATGATAATACTCTTCCTAAATCAATAGCAGTTTCATGAGGAATTCAATTACCAGTAACACTTAACTACTGATATTTCAGCACTTTTGTCTGCTCGCACAATAGCTCAATTCACATCTTCCACATTTGGCAGCACAAAACAATCAATTATATAATTTCATTAGCAGAGGATTGGGCGAGCGGAGGTGTGTGCTGGGAGTATAGAGTATCCACCGACCGTCGATGTTAAACAACATTGCATTGTGTAAAGATACAGAGGGCACGAACGTAACTGACAGCCTTAAAAAACACTTTTATCTTCTATTTTGGTCTGCACTGATAAAACAACTCTCGTTACATTTACAACACATGTTTGTAAGGTAAACACATCGTCCTATGCAGTAACATCTACAGTACAGTCCTAAGGGCTGTGCATTGTAAATCATGGCGATATAAAAAAAACTAAATAAGTGTATTTCCTGCAGCTCTGCTGGTATAGCATTGCAAAAGGTCATGGGTTCAATCCTAGGGAACACACATATAGATTAAACACATAGCTTGTAATGCACAACAAGTCATTTTGGATTAAAGCATCTGTCAAATGCATAAAAATAAAAAGTGTACATTCATGACAGAGGCAAGTGATGGTATTATGATGTACTGTATGTGATTATATTATCTCTCACACACACAAATACACTGTGTTGTCCCACATTTACACAAAAGTCTGTACTCATCCACCACCACTAGGTGCTGCTAGAGACCAACTTAAGACAAAAAGTATGACGGTGAATTAAGATAAACCTCTAAACTAAGATTATAGACATAAACAGTGACTTAGGTTTAAACACATAAATCCTCATTACAGAACTGACGAGATATAATTTCAAACATATGTTATATACAGGCAATGTGATTTGTCTAAGAAAAAAACTAATTTTATAACCAAGTTAAAAGGTTTTGAAAATCTCAGACTCATAGTAGATAGAAATATGATAAAATAAATGCCAAAACATTTACACAAATACATATTTTTCTTTTAATACTTGCACGACTTTCTTCTATACCTTTGATATTTTTATGATCAAATCATCAAATCTCATTTTATAAAGTTATTTCATGCAGAAATATACAGTACATATATATTCCAAACAGCTTAGCAAGTTTGCCTACTGCAGATTTATCATTTAATTCAAAGCAAACGATTGTTAAGCTGTCTTACACACGAGACCAGCAGGACATCTGACCAACCTATGTCACTGACAGTCTGATTTGTCTACTATATACACTACACTACATACTACCTATGCAAATAGTTATAATCTATCCTGGGACCCATCAACATATTTTTAAATGGAAATATGAGAAAAATACATATTTTAACACTTTCATAATTAAGAAGTTTTTGTTTTCCATGTCCTTTTATTAATGAAATGTAAGTTTATTGAAATATCAAAATAATTTATGGTATATGACAGTGATGAGGTTACATAAGGGCCAGGGTGGCACTGGCCCACTCAGATTGACGGCTGGCCCACCCAGTCAGAAAAGACACAAAATAAAAGAAAAAAAGATGCATAAATTATAATAATTGTTTTAATAATAATTGCTCAAATATAAATCATTCAGAAATAAATAACTATTATTTATACAGAAAGGTTATCATTTGCATGTGTTTCTAAACCTTGCAAATGATAACTTTAAAGCCATTTTAAACAATTTGAAGATGTTAAAGTGAGCTGTTTTCTGTGCGTGCAGACGCACACACATACTCAATTGAACATACTCACAAGCGCATGCGCGAAGAAGCGTGTTTCAAAAAGCAGGCAAACACAAAATCTCCTAGTGCTTGACAGGACATATACACCCAAAATTATCTCGAAATACCAGCTTGGCAAGTATGTGTCGTTTATGATTATCATACAACAGAAGACAAAAGGAAAATCTCTTCTGTAGCTTTTAAAAGATTAATTATATTTAATTTATACAATGAAGAAGACAGTGTTATTATTCGATTCGATTTCTGTTCCTAAATACTACTGTAAGACCTAACTTTGTTTTTCATATAATTTCATGATTTGCCCTCTTTGCTGATCCGAAAATTATTTGATCCATGACTCAAAAAACATAATGTAATCCGTTTAACCACTACTATATTGTTAAATTATGTAATGACAAAGTAAGCATTGAGGTCCCCCTATTTCACCAAGGTCCACTCAGTTTAAAATTTCTGGCCTCACCACTTAGTCAGTCATTTAATGGACTAAACTGTTATTTGTGTCATCCACCACAATAGCAAAGCAACTTTGCGCGACCCACCCCAAGCCACAGTTCGAAAACCCCTGCAGTAGAGGCCCTGATCATCAAAAACGTGGAGTCCTGTATTGTATGTAGAAGGACATGTACACAAGTCATTTGTATACAAGGCTAAAGTCGTTGCTGGTAAGGTGAGAATCGCGAAGGGTCTTGGGTAAGGGAGGGGCTAGAATCAATAGGCCGCTAATATAAGTAAACTCTAAGCTGGGAACCATCTTATAGCGATCTGTCAGACATGATCAGCCACAGACAGAGAGAAAGAGAAGACGATCGATCCGTAAGCAGCGCGCTGCCTCTTTCACCTATTACTGAGAGCTCTCAGACCACTGTGGCTAATTCAGTTTTATCCAGAGAGGGCAGGCGAATCTGAACCTCTGTTCCTTTAAGATGTTTTCATTTGGATGGAAAAAGTGAAATTTCAGTATCAGTAATTACTTTTGCACTATGTAAGGAATTCTTCATCTGGAAAAATACCGCAATCTTTGCTCAACAATACAAATTATTCTGATGGTTGAATAGTCTCTATTGGCCAAAAGCAATTTTCAACTTACAAAAGAAGTTCACGATCAACAAATGAAAGACGTACTGTGGAAACAACAGATCAATGAGTGACCAAACCTAAATCAAATTGGCCCAGGGCCATCGGACAATCCATAATGCTGAACCCTGATAATAAACAGTCAACGTGATAGTTTATGATTTACTGTTTTCTACACAAAATCATCCTACATAATGTAAAGACAATTTTTTCTTCACATACTATATTTATATTTATTTATTTATATATATATATACTATACTATATTTAAGCAGTCATGAGAAGGACAGGACAAATAAGGGGCAGAAAACTAATGGAGTGGAGGATATGTCTCTCACCCGGGCAAAACGACTCAGCTGTTTTCTGCCAATTATCCTAATGGCCAGATGGGAGTAGGCCGAGGCCCGGTGTCACACGAGCGAGTAGCATTAGCATACACAGGTGAGAGGTCCTGCAATCAACGCCAGGACCCTCTGCTCCTCTCACTGCCACTAACAACTGCTGCAGCGTGACGCGCTTGCTAACCAAACCCAACGTGCTCATCGCTTCACAAACTCCGGTTTTCAGGTTTTGAGAATAGCAGTTTTTTAAGTTAGATTGGCTGAAGTTGCAAACTGATAAACCTTGAAAATGTGATGTAACACTCACCCTCAAGCCTGACCACCAGTGGAACCTTGAGCTCCAGTTCTCTGCAGGCCTTGGTGATGCCGTTAGCAATAATAGCACAGTTGACAATCCCTCCAAAAATATTTACCAAAATGGCCTCTACCTGTAAGTAGGAAAGAAAAAAAACTGTGTAAAAACAATGCTTTATTTTCGTGAAAAGTGTTGTGACTACTGGAAAATATTTTTAAAAAATCATATTACAAAAAAATCAGATAGACAGACAGACAGGTAGATAGACAGACAGACAGGCAGGCAGGCAGGCAGACAGGCAAACACAAAGATAGGTAGGTAGGTAGGTATAGATAGACAGACAAACAGGCAGGCAGATAGATGAAAAAACAGACCGAAAAAATAGACAGACAGGTAAACAGACAAGCAGACAGACAGACAGGTAGATAGACAGGTAGACAGACAGGCAAACACAAAGGTAGGTAGGTAGGTAGGTATAGACAGACAGGCAGGCAGGCAGGCAGGCAGACAGACAGACAGACAGACATACAGACAGACAAATAAACAGACAGGCAGGCAAACAGACAGACAGGCAGGTAGACAAACTTAAAGGCAGAAAGATGAAAAGAAAGACAGACAAACAGACATACAGACAAACATGAAGGCAGGCAAACAGACAGACAGATGAAAAGACAGACAGACAGACACACAGACAGACAGACAGATGAATAGACAGATAGACAGACAGACAGACAGGCAAACAGACAGACAGACAGGTGAATAGACAGACAGGCAGGCAGGCAAACAGACAGACAGGCAGATAGATAGAAAGACAGACAGGTAGACAAACTTACAGGCAGAAAGATGAAAAGAAAGACAGACATACAGACAAACAGGAAGGCAGGCAAACAGACAGACAGATGAAAAGACAGACAGACAGACAGACAGACAGACAGACAGACACACAGACAGGCAGGCAGGCAAACACACAGACAGACAGGCAGACATATGAATAGACAGACAGACAGACAGACAGACAGACAGACAGACAGATGAATAGACAGACAGGCAGGCAAACAGACAGACAAATAGACAGATTGACAGACAGGCAGGTAAATAGACAGGCAGACAGACAGACAGACAAATAGATAGATTGACAGACAGACAGCCAGGTAGATAGACAGGCAGACAGCCAGACAGGCAGGCAGGCAGACAGACAGACAGACAGACAGACAGACAAACTAACAGGAAGACAGATGAAAATACAGACATACAAACAGACAGAAACATGAACAGACAGACAGACAGACAGACAGACAGACAGACAGACAGACAGACAGACAGACAGGTAGACAAATTTACAGGCAGACAGATGAAAAGACAGACAGATGAATAGATGGACAGACAAACAAACAGGCAGGCAGGCAAACAGACAGATGAATAGACAGACAAACAGGCAGGCAGGCAGGCAAACAGACAGACAGATGAATAGACAGATAGACAAGACAGACAGACAAACAGACAGACAGATGAATAGACAGATAGACAGACAGACATACAAACAGACAGACAGATGATTAGACAGATAGACAGACAGGCAAACAGACAGACAGGCAAGCAAGGCAAGCAAACAGACAGACAGACAGATGAATAGGGAGACAGACAGACAGACAGACAGACAGACAGAAAGGCAAACAGACAGACAGACAGACAGGCAAGCAGGCAGACTGATGAATATACAGATAGACAGGCAGGCAAACAGACAGACAGATAAGTAGATGAATGAATGAATAAATGAATGAATGAATGACTGAATGAATGAATGGATTTTCCAATCATTTGTAAACACTCAAATAAAAAAATCACATTACAGTGGAATTGTTGATGAAATACTTTTAAAATTTCCATGACATTTAAAGATTTGATTCAATCCCATGACTTTTCCAGTGCTGGAAAAGAAAATGTTTGACTTTCCTTATACTTTTAAAAAGCCGATGGGAACCCTAAACCTCCTACAGTATCAAACAGGATATTATCACCCGTGTACAACAAACCTTCACAGGACTGAATAATAGATCTGAGGTGCTTGTGAAGTATGGTATTTATTTAGTCTTAAAATGAGAGGCTAGACAGTTGTGCTAACAATGCTATATAACAACCACAGTGCCTCAAAAGACACTAAGCAGATTATACTTCAAGCAACAATCATTTCCATAAATGTGTAGTAAAGATCAAAGGGATAATGTGATGTGCAAACACACAACGGCACACGTGTATACTGTAAGGTCACGCAGCTCATGAATATTGTACTCTTAAAAGGTAAGAATCTAAATTGGTGTCATTTTATTTCAGTCAAATTAGCAAGGCGACAGATCAGATTAATTTGGCGTGTTTACTCATAATCTATGCTAATCTGTGACAGTGACTGCTGGCTCCATTCTGTGTTAATGATGTTTACATGCTTACAGAGGAGATCAGAGAGATGCAGCCAGATTCGCCCGCAAACGCTCTTACCAGATTTACCAACTAGAAACTTTGGTATGATTGAAGGAAGAGAGAGAGACAGCAAGAAATAGATGAGAGAGCGAGCAGTGTGAGTGGAGAGACCAAGAGTGAGAAGTCCATCTAGTTCATAGATAAAGAGAAATATTCAAAAGATCACCCTACAAAGTGACAGACAAACAGTCAAAGATGGACAGAGGAAAGGGAAACAACAGAGTTTGACTGAAATGGCAAAAGCTAGAGGCCGACAGACAGGCAGACAATGTTTCCTCCAACAGGTACATGCCCACCTGGTCGAGCTGTCACATTTTTATTCTGGCGACAGCATCCACATCTATACATCCTGAGCTATCACACAGTACATAGTGTTTCATTGTCACCTGCAATATAAATAGATCCAAAATAAAAGTAGGGGAAGAGGTATGACTCTGGTGTTCCTTACAGATTGAAGGCTCCCAGTGCTAGTTTCTAATACCTAACCATGAAACTGCTCATTCTGATGAAATTCGAATAAAAAAGCTGATGAGTGAAGGCTCTGTTAGTGAGAGAAAGAGAGAGAGAGAGAGAGAGAGAGAGAGAGAGAGAGACCAGCTGTTGACAGTGGGCCTAGCAGGCACTAACATGACTGCAGCATGTGCACATCTGTTTCATCATCTCTTCTCAACCTTAGCAGGACACAGAGGGAAAAACATGATGTGTAGAGGCACAGATCTGGAACATTGCTCAGCCTAAGGGAGTAATACTCGACCCAAACCTTTCCTTTCAGAGCTCTGCTCAAACTGAGACATCTATCTCACACAAAACACACTGCTGTATGGATATGTGTATATTTGTGATTTGGAAAATTGTGGGAATTTGGGAAAAACAATTGAAACAAATCATGTTATAAGATAAAAATAAGATAAAATAAAATATTAACGTACGTTCCCCCTATGGATCAAACCCACAACCTGTATGCTGCAAATGCAATCCTCTACCAACTGAGCAAGGAACACTTATTTAAATACAATTTTTTTTAATTAAATGTACTATTTTAAGTCTATAAAATTAATTCAAAATATTTGTGTGTGTGGGTCAGGTTGTGTACACATAGTGAAAATTTAATTAGCTTACCATAAATTAATAAGTCATTTTTTTCACCATAACATAAAAACAATCATGCATGTGTGTGCAGCATTCAGCACATAATCCACACAGTCTTGAAAATGCTGTGCACCTCAAGATCTATAAACAGTCCACACACATTGACACACGGGGGCAGCACAGATCCAGGACACGACAGCACAGAGCCTTGCGTGTTCTCAACGGCACTGCATATTTTAAATTCGGCCTTTATGGTGCACAGTCATATTTCTTCCAGTCATGCGTTTCCTATTGACATCTATGTATATTAATGATACATGGGACATGATTTATGCTTTCTCGTACATGAGTAAATGCTGCTTTATAAAAATATGGTGCACTTCACTCAAACTGGCAGTGAGATTTAGAAAGAAAAAGAACAAGCGCAATGGAAACTGTCAGAGGTGCGAGATCTTATTTGGTATTTTTTTGGAAATAAACTTCTTTTACTGTGGGGATGTTAGACTGTGCAGTGCGCACCAGAAAAAGGCTAGCAGATTCTGAAGCTCATATTCAATGATTTGTGCTGTATTAATGGTGAGGTCGAGTAGAAGTAGCACAGCTTAATGAAATTAGTTTTTGATTTAGATGTTACATAAAAATTTATGTAAATATTATTCTATTCTATTCTATTCTATTCTATTCACTTTTACATTCAACCTTTAACTTTCATCACACCTTCCTACTTGTAATTTTTAATGTTTACTGTCAGTTGTGATAGTCATTGTTTGTCACTGTCCATGCACCTTGGTCTGCTAAGAATGTTCTGTTTTGGTCTAACCAACCCTACCTTACCCTAGTCTCCCTTACCCTAGTATAGTCAACCTCATTCCACACCATCCCACCCTACTGAACATTACCCTAGTCTCGTCGACCCTTCCCAGCCCTACCCTAGTCTAGTCTACCCTAGTCTAGTCGAGCCTTCCCTACCCTAGTCTAATCGACTCTACCCTAGTCCAGTCGACCCTACCCTTGTCAAGTCTAGTCTATTTTAGGCTAGTGGACCTAAACCATTATACACTAGTCTAGTCTAGACTATTTTAGGCTAGTGGACCCAAACTTACCCTAGTCTCCCCTATACTAGTAAATACAACCCCATCCCACACAATCCCACCCTACTGTATGCTACCCTAGTCTAGTTGACCCTACCCAACCCTACCCTAGTCTAATTTAGTCTTATGGACCCCACCCCACCTTACCCTAGTCTCCCCTACCCTAGTATAGTCCACCCCATGCCACACATCCCACCCTACGGTACGCTACCCTAGCCTAGTCTAGTCTAGTTTACCCTAGTCTAGTCTAATGGACCCCACCCCACCTTAGCCTAGTCTCCCTCACCCTAGTATAGTCAACCCCATCCCACACCATCCCACCCTACCTTACCCTACCCCACCCTACCCTTGTCTAATCAACCCTACCGTACCCTAGTCTAGTCTAGTCGACCCTAGCCAACCCTAGTCTAGTTGACCCTAGACTAGGGTAGTCGACCATACTCTATCCTAGTCTAGTGGATCGTACACTACCCTAACCTACCCTAGTCTAGTCTAGCCTAGCCGACCCTACTCTACCCTACCCTAGCCTAGTCAACCCTACCCTACCCTACCCTAGTCTAGCTGACCCTACCCTAGGGTAGTTGACCATACTCTATCTTAGTCTTGTGGATCGTACACTACCCTAACCTACCCTAGTCTAATCTAGTCTAGCCTAGCCGACCCTACTCTACCCTACCCTAGTCTAGTCAACCCTACCCTACCCAAGTCTAGTCGACCCTACCCAACCCTAGTCTAGTTGACCCTAGACTAGGGTAGTCGACCATACTCTATCCTAGTCTATTGGATCGTCCACTACCCTAACCTACTCTAGTCTAGTCTAGCCTAGCCAACCCTACTCTACCTTACCCTAGTATAGTCAAGCCCATCACCCACACCAATCCCACCCCTACCGTAGTCTAGTCTAATATAGGCGACTCTACCCCACCTTATTATATCAGGCTTATTTACATTGTCTGAAAACTACTACTAGTGTCCTTGCATCAGCTGTCAACTGAGATATCAAAACACTTTTTGCTTCAATTAGGTGTGTATAGCTGCAAAGATCCAATGCATGTGTTCATTGTTAAACGCAAGCTCAAATTAAATCAATTTACTACTGATTGAGCTAATGAATACCCAACTGAATCAATTATATCAATTACAATCTAATATATTTCCACGACGAAATTAAGTAACACAATACAGCAGCAACAAGAAGGCTCCAGGGCAAAGACATAACTGCACAAACACACATACAGCAGTAATATCATAGACCTTCAAAATCCGCTAACTAAACAATAAGGTCAGCTTTAAGAATTTTAATCATTTTCAATTATACATGCTCAAACTGAGGCTTTTATTCAGGTTTATGTATTTATATATAAATATATGTATATATACACATACATTCATTCTAGTCTAATTGAATCTCACATGCACCGATCAATCTAATATTTAGTATACTGGGACAAAACTGGGACACTTCACTGTTTGTTTCACTTGTCTGTGTCATCAGTCTATGTAGCACACTGTCCACATTTGGTTTTCTTTTTAATAAAGACATCAGCCTACTTTTTGACCTGGCTTTTCATCTCCATTCGCTTTGGAGTATCTTCGAAATGTTTATGGAACGATCTCTGCGACCCGAGACGGATGACTGTGTGCTTTGGCACCGCCGTCGGCTTTACGCAAATAGCTTGTAGACTGCGCCCACCAGATCCATTACATTATTGCCGGTCAGCCATTTGTTTCCCCCAACATCCTCTGTGATGCGTTTTATAGCCTTGGAACAATGATCACAAAAACAATAGGAGACAAAAGCAGCAATTTTCAGGGTACGTTTCAAAATAGGAAGCAAATCTCCATTAATATGGTGCCCAAAAGAGATGTTGGTGCCTTGCTATCAGTGCCAGGCTGCCTGGTGTGGTCGGGCGGTGCTGGCATTATCATCCGACCGCACATTGGCAGCAGTGCTACCAGAGAAAGAAGTGGCTACCCAGGGTTGACCAGCGCTAATCAATCTGAAGAAGTGCATCTGTCTTTTGTTCACGCCTAACAGATTGTGTTAAAAGAGTGAAAGCGTTTCTCTGAGCGTGGCCTATTAGCTTATTGTTCTTCTTTATCTGCAAAACGCAGGCTTTGCGTTTACCTTTCGTATTCTTGAACGGTACCCACCCTCCCAAACTTCATCTGGATTTCTTCACAAAACGTGAGGTCAAGGGTTAAAACCAAACATTTTTCAAATGAAGAGGGGCGGTTGACAGCAGTCATTAATTTGAAATGAGGAGCAGAGGGCAATTGTTTGTTTTTAACCATTAGAGTGGTAAAATAATGGCATTTATGTGGGTGTGTAGCCAGATAGTCAGATGGATATCCTGTGTAATGCTTTCTGTGCATTAAATATTAACGCACAAGTACAGGAAGGCTCCTCTTCATGTCGCTTTTAAAAATGAAGAGTCATCTTATCAGAGGATCTCCTTTTAAAATATGGACAGATCCTCCATCATGTGCCATTTAAATAACCTGGGCTCCATATCTTTGGGGTAGTCGCACAGGTATGAAAATCATATTTAAATATCTTTGTCAAAACTCTGGCAACATGTACGGTCGATGACAGCAAACCTAGTAGAGTTGATAAGAAAGTTAATATGCTTCTATTTCCCCCCTTTGATATCTCCGTATATTTGCTCTCTTCATTGGCACAATCTTATCAAATCTAGAGGCTATTTTTCCTTTCCGCTAATCCATTGCCAGTGGTTCTGCCGCTCCTCTGGAGCAAAGAGAAAGAAATCGAGAGAGAGGGAGAAAGACGTGGTTTGGTCCCAGGCTGTTATTGAGGCCTCAGATTGGGCCTGGCACAGGGGATAAGAGAGAAATAATTATCCAGCCTGCTGAAGCATGACAGCTTCTCTCTTCACCCAGAGTGAAGGAGATGAAGCATTATGTCAAAAAATCAGCTTGCAAAACACAGACACATCTTGACACCACCATTTCAAGTATCACTTCGTGTTAGGAGACCCTTGAGAACTGCCGGACGACTTTGCTTGATTGACGGCTTTGACGGAATTTTGCTTCTGGCTTGCGGCGGTTGCTGAATGCATATTATGTCAACCTGAGGGTCAGGGAGCTCTACTGGAGGTCACCAAGTCTATTAGACTTTAGATGAACTGCTTTCTGTTTTTATTCTTTACTAAATAATCACCACTATAAACAAGAGACAGATTTCCTACTGGAGTAAAAATGACATTAAAGGGGAGAGGGTTCAAGTCATTTCATCCATTCTGACTTATTAACTGTTTAAGAGTTGGATTCCTCATGCTAAACATAGATAAAGTGTTGAGCACGTCAGCTTCACCCACATCCGGTCTATTTATCCATTTTCGGATATCAGTGTGTGATGAGTGGTGACGCGTGGCCAAGTTTGCGACGGCAGGCACCGCCTACTTTAAGCTTCAAAAACGAACCTATGGGTGACGTCACAGACACTACCTCGATCTTTAATTACAGCCTATGGTAACAATCTTACTTAAAATTTATTTTATGGGCAATTTCAGTGCAGGAAGTACAGTGGAAGTCCTTATATGGGCACCTTAACCGGAACAGGGCATGCACACACCAACCAAGAGCTGACACAAAATCAATGGCACCAAAGAAGTGTGTTTTTGTTTGTGAGGTAAATTTAAGCTTGTTCAGCTTCCCAGCCTTATATATAGCTCTTTATAAGGGGTAGCTGTGTGTGTGTGTTTGTTTAATGCTGGGTTTTGTTGAAATGGGGCGGTCCCAACCATGTTATGAGTCACAGATGATAAGTAAAATTGCATCAAATGTCTGTGTTTTGGTTGGCAATCGATGTGTGAGTACATAATGTAAATGACACAAACATGTATGGAATCATAAGTTATCCAGAGTTAGTGGGATAACGTGTTGTGTTTGTTGCTTGCTCGTGACTCGCTCCGCCCGAGGCACACTTCCAGGAGCTTGGGCTTATTCGGAAAGAATCAGTACAGCTGATCCGTCTTTTAAACATTTGATAAAACTAAAGACTCTGGATATATGAAGGATGTACTACTACTCTATAGGTACTCAAGATTAACATGAGTTAAGCAAAAACAGTATGTGTTAAGTGAGCTTTGAAGTGTAAAAAAATTGGGTTCTGAAATGTACTCGGGTTAGTAATGTTTGTTTTAGTGTGAATTTTAAAGCTTGCTACCAAGCAGAGAGAAAAAAGGTCTGTGGGGGAAAAAAACTTACCAGAACAAGATTTAGAGAAAATAAAACACAAAACTTAAGTCTCTCAAAGCCTGTTGCTTTTTGCTTAAAAATACCAACTATCTGATATTTAAAGTCTCTGCTTATTATGTCAAAACTGACAAGAAATACTTTACAGACATTCTGACATTCTCAATTTCCACCAAAGAAAAGGATTTTCTCCATTGATACCAAAAACATTTGCACAAAGCTTCCACAACATTTCTTTCAGGTGGTCACTATTCAGTCTACATCCTGAGATCTCTCTGCCCTTGAGACACAACCCTCTACAATGTATCGCTTGAGCAAATATTCATTAGCTTTTCCCGTAACACGTGACATTTTCTCTTTGGCAAATCAACAGCGGCTCAGAGTTCACATTACGCTTACATCCATCTGTACCACGTGAGTTCCCGGTCAGGCGTGTCTACCCAACCCTCTCTCTCTCCATCTCTCTAGGTAAGAAAAGAAACCAATCAAAGCAGAAATGGATTTGCAGCCAGAGACTACAGACGTGGATGGAGGGGGTACAGCGTGTCCTAGTGAATTGAAACCAGCATTGGCCATATCCGCTCTTCAAGGTCTGCGTCTCTTGCGCCTTAGTGGTGGGGTTGTGAACTGTGACTGTGAGCGTTTCAGGTGGAAGAGCATCGTGATGAGCTAGACTGTCCTTTCAATGGGACGTCATTCAATTCCCTCACAACTCGCAGGACTCAATACCATCAATCGAGAAAAGGGTTCAGATTAGGTTTCACAAGGATCAGAACATTCTGAAAAACATATTACAAAAAAAAAAACACACAGATGTGCACATAAACTTATGAGTTGATATTAACTATTTCCCCGCCAGCATTTTTCATGAAAGTTTTTTTGTAAAACTTAGACGGGCATACAGCGGTTGCCCTAGGGCGATACTTCCGGGTTTTATAAGTTGTGGTATATATAGCGGTATTGTAAAATAGTGGTATTGCAGATTGACGAAATAACTCGTCAATGGCAGGGAAAGAGTTAATAACATGCCATGTATCAATACAGTAGGCCATTTTTTAAAGAAACAAAATGCAAGTCTTCACTATTTCAGTTTTTTAATATATAAAAACCCAAAACAGACCATAAATCCTTAATGTTTCAGCTTGTAACTACGGCATAGTTTGAGGCAGACAATTGAAGAATTAAAAGTATATTAAGCATTCTCATGTATTATCTGTCGGGCAGAAACCTTGTATGTTCACAGTATTTTTTGAATATTTAAACACTGTGTTGATAATGTGGTTATATATATAGACAGACAGGGGCATAGCCAGCATCTTAAAAGTGGGGGGACAGAGATATGGCTGTCAGTTGGCTATATATATGTAGATGTGTTTCTTGATGCAAGTACTGCAATGAAAGTTTACACCACTAATGGGAAGATATAAATCAGGGCACATTCACACTATCCAATCCAAACCAAACCATGCCCCAGCACGATTGCCCCCACCTTACTCCATCCAGCAAAAACATGTGCTCAAGGTATGAAAAGAAAAACAGAAAACTAAAAAACCGAATTAAAAATCACACGCTACCGCTCCGTACCAAAACAAATTGAGATGCCTTCACTGCCGACAACCTCACAGGACATAATCATAACCATCATGCAAACTCCAGGTTTGAAAAGAGGCTATATCTGTCACATCCAGATCATATCCTGATATTCCAACAATGACAAAATAAGAGAGGAACACAATTAAAGTGCAAGAGTGACATAAACAGCGAATATGCAGAAATGATACAATGACAGGCAGGTTAAAAATGTGAGCGAGTGAATGGTGAAGAAGTCGACACATGACAGTCACACAGATTTAATTTGCTCTTGTAAAGCTTTTCGTTCAGGCGCACACATGTCTACCAACACACACACACACGGTGCTGTGGCTGTTGACATCAGCAAACAACGGTGAGAACATTATTTATTAGAGAGAGAGATGTGCTATGAGTGACAGACAAACATAAATATCCTACAACCCCCTCAGAGGGGTTAATGTGTGCCGATCAGTGAGCGTCGAGTAAGGAAACAAGAGATGTTTAACAGACTGCACATGCACAACACGAACAATAGCACAGGAACACATACTGTATACTCAAAGATCCTTTAACACAGAGCGGAGATGTACCATTAACCTGGGATCCGACTACAGTATATATATAGATAGGTAGGTAGATAACAGACAGACACGGTCATGAATCTATACAGTGCATGGATTTTACTGGATTCAATAGAAAAGCTACATCATATCGAAGAGTTATTGGATGGGAATTTAAGTTACTTCTTTTGTAAATGGGATTTTACTGAACATATCCCATCTCATTAATTTGGTAGGGTTGGTTGCTGTACCTTACTATTTAGCTACACTAAATTTTAATTTCACCCTACAGAGATGTTTAAAGCTCTAATCCAAAAACTATTTCTGGGTAAAAATACACAGTAAAACTCCCAGTGTTAAATTAACACTGCTGGGAGCATATATGGTCCCACTCTACAGAGTGTTAAATTTACACTGAATCAGTGTTAAAGTTAATGAGGTAATGAAGTGATGATTAAGACATTAATGGTGAACACCTGCTGGTCATTCTGTGTCAAATTAACTTCATTTTAGAATTGTTCATGTCTCTAAGTTTTTATTTTATTTTTCTGGAGAAAGTAATACTAAAATAATGAAAAAGGTCAAAATATTAAATGCAATAGATATATAAAAACTGCAGTGTGTATGTATGAGTCTATCTTACAGAGTTTTAAAAAGTTACACTGAAGCAGAGTAAAAAGCTGCAATCTTTAACTTTTGCCTCTCTATCATCATCTCTGTTTGAAACCCAAACTTACAACTTTGTTGTAGAGCTATTTTGTAGACGATGATAAGTTTAACTTCTAAACAACTGTTGTCAGAAAAAATAAAAGTGCTCAACTATTCCAGCATCCACACATGTGATTTAGTAGACAAATCTTCTTTCTGATACGATGTAATCACAAGTCAAATGGATATTTATCACAAAAATTATCACAATAAATCTCCAGTTTGTGTTTTAGATTCATTTGAAGTCACCATTATTGTGATTAGTGTTTCCTTTAGTTAGGTGTTTGTCCCTTGACCTTCACTAAACTAACTCTCCAATATTAGCAATTGCAACAGTGTTTCAATAAAAGCACTTGTTTGTTGCTTGATGTAGAAAAAATCTTATCAACACACCTAAAATTGCTTGTTTTAAAAATATTAATATATGATATGATATGAAAAAGGTAAAGAAAAAAAGCATAAAAAATGTTTCTCTATGCAAATGACACAGTTTTGGATAAGGGTGCTTTGATTCTATAGTTTTTTTTTTTTTTTTTTTTTTTTTTAGAGAGACTTCATGACTTCGGATACAAATCTCAACAATGGTGACAGTAAATGGTAAGAAAGTTGCAAAACTGTGTCATGTTGCAATGCATGATGGGAGTTATGAAAGAGTTTTCTACAATCCTGGTACCCAGCATGCATTGCGGCATGAAGCTTTGTTGTTGATTGTCACCATGATTGTGTTTTATAGGGTGATTGTTGATGTCTCAGGGTGTCCGACTGAAACCACAGATTAGCTTTGTGTAAAAAAATTAACTTTTAAGGGTATGGATTTACAGCATAGGAACATCACAGGTTTGACTGAACATAAAAAAATGTAACTTACATTTAGTGTTTTTTTTAGTTTGAGATCAGTGAATCACAATATTTAACAATTACTGTAGCACACCAACAGTTTATAACTTCATCTGTGTCACCTCCAACAGATGTGTTTAATAAACACAATGAACAAAAGAAGGCCAACTCTAATCTTCAAGACTCAAGTGCCCAACTAATGGAAACACTAATCGGGACAATGGTGACTCACTTTATTAACCAGAAATACAGCTGTTGTATAGAGATTAAACTTATCATCCATGTAACTCTACAAGCAAGTTGTAACTTTAAGTTTCAAACACAGATGATGATAGAGAGGCAAAAGTTAAAGATGGCAGCTTTTTACTCTGCTTCAGTGTAACTTTTTAAAACTCTGTAAGATAGAATCATATATACACACAGCAGTTTTTATATATCTATTGCATTTAATATGTTGACCTTTTTCATTATTTTAGTATTACTTTCTCCAGAAAAATAAAATAAAAACTTAGAGACAGGAACAATTCTAAAATTAAGTTGATTTGACATGAAATGACCAGCAGGTGTTCACCATTAATGTCTTAATCATCACTTCATTACCTCATTAATTTTAACACTGATTCAGTGTAAATTTTACACCCTGTAGAGTGGGACCATATATGCTCCCAGCAGTGTTAATTTAACACTGGGAGTTTTACTGTGTAGGTAATTAAAAAAGTACATAAAAATATTTTTACTTTACCCACATTCATAATGGTAAGCTTATAATAATCATTAATAATTTGAGTTGTTAAATACAATTTTGCCATTTGAATTCAATGTGCATAAAAATAAGCACATAATATTCTGCAATTTCATGTTTTAAACAGAGATGGCGACAGAGGGGCAAGAATTACAAATTCGGCTTTAACGGGAGCGTGAAATCAAAATTGACCGTATTTATCTTCTTAACACAAATTCCTGGTCTAATCGTGCAAGAAACACTCATAAAGAGTAGTCCTCTACAGTTGACTGCAAAATCAATTCACAGATACAGTAAAATTTATCATGTACTCTTAACCATAACACCCTACATTACGGGGGTGGCACAGTGGCTCCGTGGGTAGCACTGTTGCCTCACAGCAAGACAGTCCGCGGTTTGAGCCCCGGCTAGGTCAGGTGGCATTTCTGTGTGGAGTTGGCATGTTTTCCCTGTGTCAACGTGGGTTTACCCCTGGTACTTCGGTTTCCTCCCACAGGTCAAAAACATGCAGGTTAGGTGAACTGGAGGTACCAAATAGCCCCTCCCTTTGGAATAACTTGTGTGGATCAACTTGGATGGATTAACCAGTTCTCGCCATGGATATAGCTGTAAAAGCTGGAATGGCATTAAGTAAGGGATAATGTAGAGGCAGCCGGTAGTTATCGGGAAATAAGCCCCGACAGTGTGATCAGGACCCGACGCGAAGCGGAGGGTCTTGTATCACACTGAAGGGGCTTATTTCCCGATAACTACCGGCTGCCTCTACATTATCCCGCTTATTACACGGCTACTTGTCACATAAGAAAAAAATCTGGACATGAATATGAATTTGAAACATTTTATTGGCATATTTGTTTTAAATTAACATTTTTATCCTTCCGCGAAACTTTGCACAGATGCATAAAATGATCGTAATACCTTATTAAGATCCTGTGCTTCATACTTGTCTGTCTCCATTTTTTTCTCTTTTAGCCAGTCTTTGAGAAGTTTTAATGCCCATTCTGTATTTTTTTGTGTGTTGGCTTCGTAGCTGTCATGCTCTATTTTGTCAAGTTCAGTCTCAGTAAGCTCTCTGTGTCTTGTCGTGGTTGTCCAGTGTTTGTCACAAGATGGCGCCAAACAAACAGTAATCTTTATTGGCGCGGAGCGATCTTACTCGTAAAAGTAGTACCGGCTATGCGTTATTATTTTGGAGCGGTTATTATTCGAAAAGAACGAACCTGCAAATGTCTCAACTGACCAATCAGAATCAAGCATTCCAGAGAGCCGTGTAATAAGAATAAATAATTTCTGTAGTTACCAATGTCAAACAAAGAAATCCAGTGGTCGCAAACAAGTTAAAACTAGTCGGTGCAAACAAATTCAACAAATCTACTGCAATCATTGAGTTTTGCGATGGCTAGAATGTGACTGTGCTTTGCTGCGAGCTAAAATTACTTTATTAAATAGAAGAAATGGATAATAAACACAGAATAGCACGCATAATCACCTCAGAGGCCTACCGTAACAAACCAACGGCGCATATGAAAGACTGACCCTCCTACTTTTGTCTACGATGCTCCGTGGCCAATCAAAATTAATTTATTCTAATGTATTCGCGCAGAAGGTCAATTATCCAAATGATTCAGGTTTCGGATGCTCCGGATCTAAGAAGCCAATGAGGCATCTAAAGGGCAGCTGTGCTTTTTTGCAAGGCAAATCGCCCTCTTTTAGTTACAGTTTAGAGACATGCTTCGGCCTTTGTAAAAACTGCACTCGCTAATGGCCGCACAACTGCTCTTTTTAACAACAGTCATAAACACCAGACTATTAAACATTAGCTGGCAGTGTCTATTGCCAAACAAAAATGGGAGCGACAATCAGTCATGTGCCATTAAAAATGTATCAAACAAGTTTGGAAAGTTTGAAATAGTTTACGGTACTTTTGCAATTATATTGTCTGGGTATTATATGTCTTGTCATTGACGTGAGATACTCAGTCTGTGAACTCAGCTGAAGTCTTTTTTTTATGATTTGCAGTACATCTGTCCATAAAAGCATCTTGTAAAGAAAAATCTATTTATCTATGTAAACACACATGCACTGTATTTGCAGTATGCATTCATGTCCATGATAAAAAAGCATAAGGAAGAGTCTGCACAGGGACCGAATAATTTACTTTTTAGCCACTGTTTAGCGTATGAGGCAATTTAGCCAGGATGAAATAACCCCCTAAGCATTTTAATCCAGATGGATGGAGTGCTACTTTGATTTGGCGCTTTGGTCCTCGGCGGAGCCCACTCTAAAAATAGGGCCTTTTAAGAAACTAATTTGTTATTCATCTATGAGAATCACTGTATCACTGCACTTATTAAAATACAACGACGGCTTTCTGCTACCTCTCCACCTAAACTAAATGAGTAATTTGAAAATTGATAGAATTTCTGTCTCTCTCCCTTACACACTTTTGGCCTCCCTCTCCTTTTTATCACTTCCCTTATTTCTCTCTCTTAGTCTATTGGACATTTACGTACCAAAATATCACCAATCAGTGTCAACGTCAATCATTTGCTTAACACTGGAGATGTGGAGAAAGAGAGAGAAAGAGAGCGAGACAATGAGCGAGTGAGTGAGTTTGAGAAACTATATGTGTTACAATGCTTAAGACTCTCTACATGTCCTAGCAGTTTGTTTCAGGACCGATTGGCTTTCGACAGACACTTAAGACCTGCAGACTACAGCGTCAATCTGCGTAGCTCAGAAGCCTATCAATTATCCATTGCAGCTTTTGTTCAGGTATTAAAAGGATCAAGTCTGACAGTTCAGGCTGAAACAAGCTGTGGCCCTCAATCCATGAGCCACTGAAGTTTTCACAATAAAGCCCAATTCCCTGTCCAATGGCCATTACACTCAACAATAGTGAGACACACTACAGGTTGGCACCATTGGTCGTGTAACTAAGGCTAGGTTAATAATACTACTGGAAAACTAAAGGAATCAGAGATTTAGAGTCCAGAATGACAACTTTTACAGTGTATTGGAGCAATGCTTATTGGTCTTTTCCAATCCAGGTGAATACTACTAAAAATGGCCGTCCAAAGACATGACAACCAATGCATGGCTTGCATGGAAAAAAAACTTGTTGATTTCTCACATTTTAGTGCATCGGAGTACCTCCTACCGCCACACCCATCTAACTTATCGAGCCATATTTCAATTCAGTCTTTCATTCTCACACACTTACACACAAACACACGGGCAACATTCCCATCAGCCGCAGACACAGGCAGCCGGCAAGGCGAAGAAAAGCCTTCCTAAAAGATGAGCTCCAGTGATTACGAGAGTGGACAGATTTCTAATTACTCTGTCAAACATCAATCCCGGCCGGCTGATGCAGACCTTCCAGCTGCTGATGGACAATGTAATCACTTCTGTACTTCCAAACAGAGGAGTCTCGGCACAGACAGGTCCTGACAGAAGTGTTGAAAAATTGGATATGTGAAAGCCTCAACTGATTCAGCCGTAAAAGAAAAAAATTCACATAAAATTGGGCTGCATTCAGAAGGATGATAAAATAGAGAGATGTGTTTACAAGATGTAGTTGAAGACCTTGAAATAAAACAGAATTGTATAAATGCTAATGGAAATTAACTTTTAGTGTCAAAATGGAGAGTTTACTCAAACAATGAAAATATCATTCACTTATTCTCACGTTGTTAAAATCTGTAATGGTTCGCGCCTGGCAGCCAAACACAATCTCATGGCAATACAAACTTTATTTTGAATTACAAGGTGGCAAATTCATATGAATTTGTACGTTTTAGTACAATCTGCTTTTGCCCCAGTGAAGTTAGGGTTATGGGTGGTGGTTTTACAAAAGGTATTGGTTATGACAATATTGAGCACTCCTATTACCATACATAGTCAAATATGCAACTCCTGATATGGCCGCTCGAGTAAAAAAAAGTCTCGTCTCTACATAAAAGAACCAACCAATAAAGACCAACGATTCTCTGGGGGAGGGGCTTGATACAGAGTCATGTGCTAAAACAACTTTAAAAATAGTTTTTTAGCGCAATTTGAGTTTAAAGGGGACATATCATGAAAATCAGACTTTTTTCATGTTTAAGTGCTATAATTGGGTCCCCAGTGCTTCTATCAACCTAAAAAATTTGAAAAAGATCAACCCTGTAACTTAGCTTTGCTAAACTATTCTTTGCAATCGTGTAAAAAATAGGTAATTGAAATTTGGCTCCCCGTGTGATGTCAGAAGGGGATAATATTGCCCCTTAATCTGCACTATCCAACCACAGCACTGCCATTTAGTGCAGAGATCAAATCATTTGCATTTTAAAGGACACAACCAAAAACAGCACATTTTTGCTCATACATACAAAGTGGCAATTTTAACATGATATTATAAATTATCTATATGGCATTTTAGGCTAAAACTTCACATACGTACTTTGGGGAGACCAAAGATTTATTTTCTTGTGAAATGTCCCCTTTAAGAAACACAAATTATGGTACAGTTGATGTCTGGTTTAGTTGTTGGTCAGAAATATGTTTAAGTAGATCATTCATGACTGAATAACTGACTGGAGGCGTTGCAAACATGGCCACATAATGCTGTGACTTACATAAACAGTTTTATTTACATGTCTTATGGATAAACGTAGGCTTTATGTATTCACACCATACAAATTCTTATAAAATTGAAAATCAATTGTGGAAAATCAATGTTAACAATCTTCAAAATATCTAATTTCATCTGGATCAACATACTGTAGAGTTTGTAAATGCTAATAAATCTTAATTTTTTGGGTGAACAAACGCTGTAATTATTCAATTTAAGATTGCAGAAGGCCACAGGCAGAAACTAAAGAATCACAATAAAAAAACTCATCTCAATCGACCACTTTTCTAAATATTTAATAATCTTTTGATAAGTGCTGATGTTTGAGGCAAGCAGGTCAGAAGTGGTGTGTAGATCAGCAGGGGCTCACATGAGGTGCTGGTTGTTGAGATGCATAACCTTTTTTAACAGATCCCATAGGACAGATTCAGCATTTCTTTCTTTATCAGACTATAATCCTCCTACACCTCCACACATTACAACTGCACAACTTTGCCACTCTTACCTCCCTGAGGATCGGAAACCCCTGCTGTCAACAAAGTATTTGCAAATTTAGAGACGGAAAACATCCAGTCTGTGCTTTAAACATCTGCTGGGTTGTTACATTGCAATGGCACCATAAGGGATTGAGCGTTGCACGTTCTGTTACTCTGTGATGCTACCTAAAACCTTTGGGAGCCTCGGAGAAATGCAAAAAGTAGCAACTTCTGCAAAGGATAATATCATAATTTTTGAACCTTTTTTTTATTTCAGACTGCAACTTTTCTCAATTTAATTCCCTTGGATAAAATTAAGAAATTAAAATTATGTTTCTCTTTTAAGTGTATCACTGTATGCCAAGTAAAATGGTTTGCAAAATATATATTTTTGTAACATTTTCACAAAGAAGCCGTGAACTTCAAATATTAGTGATAAATATCCAGCATACAATTGTGATTTAATACCAATATTTGGGTTAAGTGAGAAACTGGCCACTACGGCCAGAAACTCAAGATGAGGGCTTAAACTGAGCGTATTTCAGCAGACGGTTAATAAAAAAGGCATTTCATGCGATTTCATCATTTTCCTATTATTAAACAAAATAGGTGTGCTGATCAGACACAAACCCAATATCAAACCAAACCCCTGAAAAGGCAAATTACACTGACAGCAATGTCAGCGATCACCTCTAAGCATACAGAGCCTTTAGACAGAGAGAGAGAGAGAGACCCCACTACTCATTTTAATACCGGGACATTAACTGTAAGTACTCGGAGAAGCACTCATAAAACTACACCAAATCCAATTAATGTGGTTGTCCAGGCTCTGTTTGAGGTTTACAGTAATGCGTTTAAATATTATGTGACGTAAGAATTTGAGAAAAAACCCGAGGTGAAGTCCTGTCTGCTTGCATCAGTTCTATTATACATCATTAGCTTAATTACGGCACAGGCCCTCAAAGGGGTCACACCTGGGGGGGCATACTCCCCCGAATGCAAAAGTTCTAGCCTGAAGGCAAATCATGATCTGGACTGAGATGAATATAGGTAGAGAGAGAGGCCAGAAAGATTATGGTTTTATTGATGTAAACAACTAAAGAGAAATCCATTGGCACATTAAGTAGATATTGGCAGAGCAATAAAGTGTCTAAACGGCAAAGAGAGTCAAACTGGGTGCGTGACAGGGAGCTAGAGACACGTACTTACACAGGATATACAACAATTTCAGCAAAAACCCTCTTTTCAAATATCTGAATGCCGGCCATAAAGCATCTGGACATTTCTGGTGTCTCTCTCCCCGACAGTCCCATCAGAGATCTATTTTGCACATAACCTTATTTTGCACTTGCAAATGACATGTTTTTGTATCCCATCTGCCCTACTTCTTATTGTTAATCTATTCACACATGCAGACTGATGTTTGCTATTACACAACGAGTAAAACCTAACCATTGCGTTCCTTTCTGTTTTGCCCTATCCAGTTGCATCAACAGTTACATGCAAACAGGATACATATAGCGAACGATTATATACCGTGGGTTGCGAGGGAATATTTTTTACATCCTAGCTCACTCCTGTCTGAATAGATTAAAACTGTTCTGTTTTCCGTTCTGTAATGCTTACGGCTAGCGCACAGTGGTGGGTCATTAGCTTAAATCTGAGGTTGTATCTGTGTCTAATGGAGGAAGAAAGAACATCAGTCAACTTTGTGCTTCATAAGGCACGACTGAAATGGTCATGATGCCCCTGGCCTCGGAGTTATCAGATAAGAGAGAGAGATCTCTGGAATACATACATCAATGAGATGCCAACGCTAAAGGCTTCCATGTGACCATATAATACAAACATCTTGCTATAAACAAGTGCTATAAAATAGTAGGAGTGGATTGGGTTTGTGTGTATGTATTGTAGAGTGAACTTGATATTTAATAGTATAAATATGACTGAATCTACTGTGGATGATTAAGTAGTTTACTATTTGGGGTTTGGGTTCAGTAGATGAATTACAGTTGGGAAGCAAATGTCCCCCTTCTCCCGTTCCCCCAACAATTCGGTTAATAAGTTAAATTCCCAGGGAACACAGGCACTGTACTGTACTGTACACACTGTACTTTGTCACCTTGGATAAAAATGCATAAATGTAAATATAAAGAGCCACAGCAGTGGGAAAGTCAAACCCAAGCCTGCTATTGCAGCTACTTTATGGGTGCCATTTGAAACAGGCCTTATCCCCTAAGAAACAATTATGATTGAATGTTCAAAGCATCAGACTCATTACAACCGAAAAGATCAGTGATGTCTATGGGGTTTATATTGTCTACCACCATACAAACAACATTGCAATGGCAGGCGTACAAATGAAGTCAATAAATGTGGCGCTCAGCTGACTGCAGTGAATTACCAGGATTAAGTGTAACCTCTTTGATATGATGTGCTACTTCAAGAGGATTGAACATCATAACCCAGCTAATGCGCCATTTAGCAACTGGGGCCGTATACGCCAAACTAAATAGTCTGGGGTATTGTGGTCTAAATTGTCAACTCTGTGTGTTCTTAATGAAGGAGGTGCATTGCATGCTGGTGAAATGAAAATTGGATAAATTGTATCTAATCATTTCACACCCCAGGATTCAAACTCCTTCCATTGTTATTGCTATGTGGATAGGGAGGGACCGGCCACAATTCAAGCAGAGGCAATGGGAAGCAAACAGGGAACCAATCAATGCAACTGCTCCATCTGCGAGTGTAAGATTCATGTAGCGGTACATTTAATCTGTGGGTAGTTAATAATGCGACTCATAGTGGAACCGGAATGAAAAGCCTTCATATATAAACAACAACAAAATATACCAATTACCAAAATCTTTGTATTTTGAAAATTGCTAAATAAAATGGGGCAATGTATAATGCACAGACAGGTCCAACCTACAGCTAAATACTGTATATAAATGCATAATCATTATGCCACGACTAGATGACAGTACTGCAGGTCAGAGGTCAAACGATGAGGTGTGAAACAGGCCACATTTGCTAACAGTGAGATATTCAAATGAAGAAAATGTCATTATGGCACACAGAGTTGAGTTTTATCACATGAAAATTCAATAAAGGGCCACAGAAGATTAGCCAAGCAACCAAATAAAGCTTTTAAAGAAAGATAATGAAAAACAAAACATTCACAGCTTTCTGTGAGTGATAGATTTAATATTTGTTTACTTAAGTCCTTGCACTGAAATACTATGTTTGGTTATAGGGCATGGCCATGGGGTCGAACCCGCGTAACACATATACTGATAAAAATGCACTGTAACGATACCACTGGTGTCAAAAGTATTCACATTCATTATTCAGAAGTACAGAAACTAGGGTTTAAAAGACTTCTGTAGAAGTTGAAGTATCAAGTCAAGCTTTTTACTCAAGTAATAGTGTAAAAGTAAAAGTAATGTAAGGGGAAAAATGCCATTAAGGACAAAAGCTTAGGCCGCGCCACAGGGTCCTATTGTGCACTACCCTACCTCCTCAAAAAAAAAAAAAAATTCCAAAGGCCATAATAAATAATGTTAAAAACTTTTGGGATGTCATGTTTTTTTTTAATTTTTGTCATGTGCAGGTGCGATGATCGTGTACAAACCAATACGGGTTTCGGAATGGTATATGTTTATATTTCTCATCAAACCACAAGCAAAATTTACTCTATCCGGAACGCGCGATTTATCTGGATAGGTTTTTATTTTGAAGTCAGAATGAAAACAAACTGAAATAAAATAGGATTTTTTAAATGTAAGGAGTAGAACGTATGGATAATTGCGTGAAAATGTAAGTAGTAGAATTAAAAAGTTGAAAAATAATTACTCCAGTAAAGTATAGATACCCAAAATTTCGAGTTAAATAAGGTAACAAGGGGTTTGTACTCAGTAACTTGACACCTCTGAACAATACACTAACATGGGGCGCCAGTGGAAGCGCTTGACGGAGGACGTGTCTGAAGCATGGCACTGACGCGATCCTCATAGTGACAACAACCAATCACAGTGGCTGCAACACATTCTCCTTTGTTCTCCGGTCTTGCATAAAAGTAATTGGCTGGCTGTACACTAGGTTATTTGCATAATGCGATCTGATTGGCTCATGAGCAACGGCAGTGATGTGACGCCAAAGGATGCACAATTCAGATGTCATCCAGTAAATGAGCAGTGTTGGGAGTAACGCATTACAAAATATAATATATTACAGTAATATATTAGTTTTTGCTGTAACGCAGTAATATAACACATGACTAATAAAATTTTGGTAATATTTTACTCATTACACTCTTAGTAACGAGCGCGTTACAACAATGCATTTCAAAAATAGACGTGTTATTTTAATTTTTTTATTTTTGACCAATGCGCGCGACCAGCATCCACACAGGAAAAAGCTGCGGGTAAAATAGTAATGGCTGCGTCCCAAACAGCATACTTCCATACTATATAGTAGGCGAAAAGCACTACTTCTCGTACTCTTTGCCTACTATATAGTATGGAAGTAGACGGTTTGGGACGCAGCGCATGTCTGTTTCCAGGTGCTGTATGCAGCATGTTCATTTTTACTTTAATTTTGTATTTGACCCGTTTCTTAAAGAGCCGAATCTGGGAAGTCCGCGGCTGTATAAGCATTGACTATAGTGGTCGCAATCAGGTCCGGTAGCGCCGCACACGCAAAATTCTGCGAATGTGAGCACTAACGTTAAGTAAAAGCAACAGAAGGTTTATATCGGTTTATATCCATGCTGCTTGAACCTCAGAAGTAAAGAGACTTTTAGAAATCTTGCCAGTAAAATCCATATCACACCAGCAATGACAAGGTAAGCTAACGTTGCTATGGTTACAGTCCATACACGTAATAGATTGCTAGGCTATTCCTATGCTATCTACAGTTTTATTACAAACAGCAACCTAAACTACAACTTAACAATAATGTAGACTTAAACATGGTTATTTAAATAGTACATTTAAACATCACTGTTTAAAGTTTTACCAGCCTTTGTATGGGAGCCTATATTCATTGTTTGTCAAAAAGCAGTGTTCCTCTGTTTGTCTGTGTTTTATATGTTAACCTACATGTAATCCTTATATTGTACTGAAATGAGCTGTATTCCTTGAGGCCTGATCCTCCAATAGCACTTTTTGATAAGTTGTGTCAACCCAGTGCATGCCAGGTTTGTGCTGTGAATCTGAATTAAAGAATAGAAATGAAAAGAGGTTGCGTGTCTTGCCATGTTATTAGTCTATAGGTTGCATTATAGTGGGCTCTAGCTTTATTGTCTTTGGTATGTGTACCATCATTTACCAGACTTTTACCAGATCATTTGTCCATGTTTATGACTCTGACAGTCATTGTTACTGTTTTTTGCCATAAGTCTTCACTGTGCCTATTCAAAGCTCGAGGGCCAACACATAACTTCTAGATTTATAAGCATCAATAAACTACATTTTAACATTTTATAATGCCTAGTCATACTTCTGTTATTTTGATGAAAGTAACTCAAAAGTAACGCAAAAGTAGTGTAACTCATTACAGTTCAGAGTCAGTAATATTGTAATGTAACTAATTACTTTCAAATTACAGAAATTTGTAATATATAATGTATTACACTTTGGAAGTAACTTGCCCAACACTGTAAATGAGAAGCGTTAGCGCTAAAGCCCTGTGTAAATTTAACGCAAGAAATTTTATATATAACCATCAGCTAAATGCATATATGAAAATGTATTTGCTTTTCAATTACTTCTTTATAAAGGTGTTGTTTTACTGTAGCAAAAAAAAAAAAAAACTAGATATTCAAAATAAAAGTACATATCAACAATTTCAACTTGTTTTTATAAGTCATGTCAACTAATCACAAGTCAAAACTTAAAATAGTTGTTCTAACTAATGCGCATTTTAAAGCAAATATGGTTGGAATTGGAAAAACTCTTTGGTCTCAAACTAAGACAAACCAACTTAAAAAAAAATCTTGAGACAAATATGGTTTGCTGGTTGTCACTAGTATTCTGCCAGCCTGCTCAGGCTGGTTTGATTTGCTGGTTTAGATCATTTACCAGATGACCCAACTATACACCAGCCTGGTCAGACAGGGAAACCAGCTTGAAGACAAAATAAAACACTTGCTGGAAAGTATAAGAAACAAAGTTGGAAACTTGTTTTTTCCTCATCCACAGGCAATACCTCAGAGTCAAAAAAATAACCATTCCTTTGTGAAACATCTAGAGAGGAAGTGTGAAACTTCCCTCCAAAAATATGAAACTTTCTGCTCACCACACATGCATGCTCTTCAATTTTTAACAGTACCATGATTCTGAGCAGTATGTGGAAAAAAACCTGAGCCTACTGAGAAGAAATGGACTTTAGTTTTGCTGGTGGGAGTGAAAAGTGCTAGAACTCGACAGCCTCACTTCATTATGGACTTAACTCCCCTTGGTCTCTGTGAGGCAGAACGAAGATGAGAGAGAGAGAGAGAGAGAGAGAGAGAAAGAGAGAGAGAGAGAGAGAGAGAGAGAGAGAGAGAGAGAGAGAGAGAGAGAGAGAGAGAGAGAGACAGGGGAAAAAGAAAGACTACGGCTATATCTGGGACAACCGTTGACATGACAAAACGGTTCTCTACGCAATAACAGTAAAAGAACGACTCAATTAGTGTGGCTACTATCTCGGCTCCTTTATCGATCTTCACCAGATGAAGAACACAGACGAGAGAGTTTTCAATCAACCCCTGCTTTCTGAAGGACACAGTCGAGGTTCACGGCGGGTGAAAATCCATGCCTAAAAATATAAATAAATATGCAAAGCGTATCCACCAACAACTGTTACATGGGGTGCCCAGGTTTGTTTGACCCGATTTGAAGCTATTGAAATGCCACTTCTTTCTTGATTGTGTCTAATGCAATTGCCAGGCCCGAGTCGGACATGGGCGGCAGGCGTCCCTGTGGACAGATCAATCGAGCAACTCATCAGAAGCGGGGGGCACTCAGGACAATTCAATCCTTTTCAAAATTAACCTTAAAGATAAGAAGGAACAGAAGCGGAGCGCTGGCTGCGTTTCTTCGGGGTTCCCGACGGGAACGTTTTTCGGATATAACACGCTGAGTGTGAATGTTACAGCAACCTCTTTGGCGAAATAGAAAACGGCACGTTGATGATCTGACGTGATCTGAATTTCTCAATGTTTACATGTTAATTTAACCGTTATTTAAGGAAATGAGCACAAGGTTTTCTTAGTCTCAGCGGTGTTGCAGACATTTGCATGCCTTTTTCAATTTGTCGACTACATGCTCTGTCCATAATACATGTTGCCCTTTCGATTATAGAAGTAATGGACATGCAAATGAACAAGTATTGCGAGCATACAATGGGCACATGTATCTTTTATTACAGATTTTAACTGTGAATTGTGGACTCCCCCTGGACGTGCAAAGGTTTATGTGTGAGCGTGTGCATGTGTGTGTTTTTAGCCACCAACATCTATCCTCAGCAGTGTGTGAGTGATTGTGTGTATGTGTATCTGGAAGAGCTCCAGGCGAGACTCATCTGCTTCATCGGAGCTCCATCAGTCCTTTGACACCGTAAAAGAACAGCAACAAGCGTCCAGAACCCCAACAACCGCCCATGCAGCTGAGCACCATCGCGGCAGGTATGTATGTACGAGACAAACATGAGTGAAAGCAGAGGAATCCAGTCTGCCTCGTGATGGGCCAGAAATTGTCTATTTCCATACTATACAGTATACAAAAACCAGTATGCAAAATGAGTAGTATATCTGAAACCTCAGTATGCAAAAACAGTATGTGAGAAATACCGGTTTGTCTACTGCTACACATGAGATTCCTCAGTATGCTTAAGATTGACATTTTTTATACTATGAGGCCATGGGTGCTGAAGTGCCACTAAATTAATAAATTAAATGGTAGCATTTTACTTGAAGGGGTGTTCATAAGAATGACATGACCTGTGTCATAAACATAAAGAAGATTTTATGCACGTTTATGACAACTGTCATTAAGTATCATTCGTTGAATTATGTCATTTTTAATACAAAGACAACCAAGACAACATAACTAACCACTTTTTGATAGCGATACAAATGAAATTTGTCATTTAAATGTCATTAAGTGTTAATACTCTGTCATATACTTTTATAACAGCGTCATAAAAATTTTTCTTAACCTCAACTACAGTGGAACAAATATAATTTGTCATTAAAATGTCAAGTGTGAATACTCTGTCAAATAGTTTTATAACAGCGTCATGAATATTCTTCAGTTCATAATGGGTTTTTTTTTTTTAGTTTCCTCAATGTATTTAATAAATAAAATTAATCATCCAATAATAATAATAATAATAATAATAATAATAATAATAACAATAATAATAACAATAATAATAATAATAATAATAATAATAATAATAATAACAATAACAATAACAATAATAATAATAATAATGGATACAATTATATTTTATTGCATTTGGAGACTGATTCACCTAAAATTAAATGAAAACAGTACAATAATGTGTTAAGTCATGCAGCGTTGGGTTGGAAAACAGTTAATAACATTAAACCCTCTGTGTGAGGAAGAACAAGTTCTGTTAGTTGTCCGTTTTTTATGTATCGTGCACATACATAAAGTTCATTATAATACTTTGACGTGTCTGTTGCATTTTGTTAAGGTATTTGAAATTATTTGACATTGTATTGACACTTTTTACATGACATTTAAATGACAGTTTAATGTAGTGTTAACCCATAAAGCTAGGTAGTTTCTTAAGTTTAATAATTATTTATGTTTATGACAGATTTATGACAAGTTATGATGTATTGGTGTACGTCAAGTTATTATAACAAAGACATTTTAAACAATGTCATCTTTGAATTAAAAATAATTGAACAAAAAATGACACTAAATGACAGTTGTCATAAATGTGCATAAAATCTCCTCCTATGAGAAAACTGTGAGCCAGGCAAATGTATATATATAACAATGAAAACATGACAGACATTAGTAAACTCTCAGTAAATAAGTTTCAAACGCTGTCACTGGGGCAGTACCATTTTAAAAAGTATGCATTTGTACCTAAAGAGTGCATTTTAGTACATCAAAGGTACATATCTGTACCCAAATGGTACATAGTAGGACTCTTAAAGTGTACTGTCCTAGTGACTGTTTTATACCTTTATGACAGACAGTGACAACATACTAACATACTGTTTTAACAGTCAAGAAACCGCTGAGCTAAAGCAATCCTGAGCTAAAGGAACGAAACCCTAAAACCTAAAACCACCTAAAAGTGTTCAAGCTACCCAAACATCTTCAAACGATCATTTTGTACAACTGTTCTGCTCATCTGCTGCACAGAAACAAAAAAAAATAATCGACTTTGTTCTTGACATTGTTTACCGCAAAATGACCCAGAACAGCTTATTTAAAGCTTCATGCTATGAAGTTTTCATTTCATGCATCATTCAAAAAATGTGATTAATTGAATAACAAGCATTCCTGAACTGTAGCAAATAAGATCAAATGCTCAGAACTTCTGAGAACCATAAAAAAAATCCGCCAGAAATGAGATATGATATTAACTGAATGCTCTTGGCATGTATTATACGACCCTTAGATAGTTTAACTTTAAATCTGCTTAATTCGGGGAGCAAGGCCATACAGAAATTTTACATTGTTGGCAGAATCTGTTAAATGCCACAACGATTTAGTAGCAAATATTTAGTAGCACGGAAGATGAATTGGGTGAATGATGTCAAGATGCAAGAGCTTTTTAACAAGGTAAAAGGAAGTTTACCGAATATACTGACAAAACATTTTTACAGAAAGGGCAGTGAAAAGAGACTGGAAAGTTTTTATTTTTAGCAGTGGAGATTTTTGCATGTACTTAACTCTTTCGCCGCCATTGACGAGATATCTCGTCAATCAAGAGAAAACGCTTCCCTGCCAATGACGAGATTTTCCGTCTTTCCGCAATACCGCTATTATCCTCCAGGTGGCACCCTTCCGCAACTTTTTAAACACGGAAGTATTGCCCTATGGCAAGCGGCTGGATGTCCGTGTCTGTTTTAAAGATCGCTCTGAATGGGATCTCTATGAAAAGTCCGTCACAAAAATGGAATTATCTCTGCTTTTTGCTCAAAATGTGGTGTTTTTGCAGAAACCTACCCATATTCAAAAGCTGATTACAAAAGAACCACTGAAGGTAGGATGAAACGTTTTTTGTTTTTTTTTAAAGCAGAGGGTCTGTTCTTTCATGTGGTATATTGTATGTTTATATATTTAAAGAAGAACATTTTCGGGAAGGCATTAAACTTTGGTGAAAATCATGAAAAACGCTGGCGCTGGCTGGCAACTTTTTTAAATAACGCTGGCGGCGAAAGAGTTAAAGGCTGTTTACACCTAGTATTAAAATGCATTTTTAATTGATCGGATCACAACTGGACGATGCTAAAGACAGGTGTAAAACGTTTTGAGCCGTCCACTTTCGACCACATTCAGAGGTAGTCGAAAACGCATTTGACCGGATTGCTTTTGTGGTGTAGATGCACATGTTCAAAATATGATCGATCACCCACAAAAAAAACGCCTACTTTCTGCCTATTGATCTAATGTGATGTACGAGCACAATGTTTTTACATCAGTCCTGACTTCTAGTGCGAACCCACGGTGTTCAGTGCAATCTTTAGGTTTTCGTTGATAAAAGTGAAGCGTCTGCTTTGCATCTCTTTCATTTGTTTCATTTTGCGAACGCGTGAAAGTTGTGCAAGCTTATTTCATCAATTGCTCTGAAATATCAGAAAAAGCTCTTACATGTAAGGGATAATGTAGAGGCAGCCGGTAGTTATTGGGAAATAAGCCCCGACAGTGTGATCAGGACCCGACGCGAAGCGGAGGGTCTTGTATCACACTGAAGGGGCTTATTTCCCAATAACTACCGGCTGCCTCTACATTATCCCGCTTATTACACGGCTACTTGCCACATAAGAAAAAAAAACTGGACATGAATATGAATTTGAAACATTTTATTGGCATATTTGTTTTAAATTAACATTTTTATCCTTCCGCGAAACTTTGCACAGATGCATAAAATGATCGTAATACCTTATTAAGATCCTCTGCTTCATACTTGTCTGTCTCCATTTTTTTCTCTTTTAGCCAGTCTTTGAGAAGTTTTAATGCCCATTCTGTATTTTTTTGTGTTTTGGCTTCGTATCTGTCATGCTCTATTTTGTCAAGTTCAGTCTCAGTAAGCTGTCTGTGTCTTGTCGTGGTTGTCGAGTGTTTGTCACAAGATGGCGCCAAACAGACAGTAATCTTTATTGATCTTTATTGGCGCGGAGCGATTTTACTCGTGCAAGTAGTACCAGCTATGCGTTATTATTTTGGAGCGGTTATTATTTGAAAAGAACGAACCTGCAAATGTCTCAACTGACCAATCAGAATCAAGCATTCCAGAGAGCCGTGTAATAAATACATGTAACACACTCTGTGCATCATGTTTACTTAAAACACAAGCAGCAGACTCTTGACCTAATATTAGTTTGCGTCATTTTAAACCTGTCATTTCTCCCGCTCATGTTGAAACGACAGCAGACGGACCCCATAGACCACCCCCTCACAAAATCAGGACAGAAGAGATTGAATGTGGACAAAAGAGACTGATTAAAATACCAGGTGTAAAATTGAATGTGTCTCTTTTGTACTTGTGATCCGATTGACCAAAACATAAATAATAAAGTCCAAAATGGTTTTACTAGTACTTTATTGCTCAAAATAGATATTAATAACAGCATAAACAGGGTCATAGAGGTACACATTTTAATGTTAAGCAGTCAGGAAGTCCCTAAGAAATGCTAGGATGTTGCAGTATTCATAAAACACATTCCACATTCCCGCAAACTTTCTTAGCCATCGTTTTTCTCACTACTTCATCTTTTTCGCATTGTCCGCCTGGGCCCTGGCAGCACCCTCCTCTGGCAGCCATTGATAAATGAAGTGCAGATAAAGGAAAGAGGAGCTAATTAATATCGAGAGCAGCTTTGGGTTGCACATCGATACGGCGCCTTAAAACAAGATCTAACTTTGGAGGGACAAAGAGAGATAACAAAGAGCTTTTCAAAGCTCTGAGGCATTGCCAACCACGTGTAATGATCGCAGGAATCATTCGTGGAAGATAATAGAGAGATATCGGATCAACATTTCACTTTGCGCCCTCCTGTGACGTTATGTACACACTTGTGTACAATCAGATCAGATTTACCATTTGTATTGGATAGCGGGTACACTCAGGAGTACAACAACAAACCTTATCAGGACGAAATCTGTGTCGGGAAGAGAAAAATAAAGAGGCCCACAGGAAAAAAATCATATGTTGTGATCAATAGCCAAACTAAATTAGACAAACAGTAAGTATAAAAAGACGAAACTGCATTTAATGAATAAAGTGTTACCTACAGTTATGTATGGAAAATTACATCATGATAACTAGATGCTTCAGCAGGACAAAACCCAGCATCCTTATTTATCTTAAAAACGTACTTCTCTATACAGACTTACAACAACAGTTTCTACAAAACTCCATGTAAATGAGAGAAAAATACACAAGATATATGAACCAACTGCTGCATCTGTTGAGCTGAATGTTTCTTATCACAGTGCATAAAATGACAGGAGCACAATTTGCCTTTCACAGCTCCACCTGTCTGTCAAATGTCGCTTAGGGTGTATTTATGCTCAATGTTATGACAATCTTTTATGGATTGAGAGTATGTGTGTGTGTGGACACTATAAAATATAAAGCATACTCAACGTGTGTGTTCAGAAGATCCGATAAAAGTAAAGGAATATTATGTTGAGGTAAATCTGAGTAAACAAGTTAGGATATAAATATTCACAATTGGCTTGACCAGCTGAATGGGCCATCAGTATGAGTAGGTAACTATAGAAAGATGCAGATCTGAGTTACATAACACTGTTATGTCATTAACCCCTTATGGCGGTTTTCCATTGCATAGTACCCCACGGTTTGGTTTGGGTTAAGTCGGGTCAACTCCCCTCACTTTGGCTTGGTTAGCTTTTCCATCGAGTTTAGTAACACTTCGGTGTGAGAGGGATTTAATGCGTGTCGTTATATTTGCACTGCCTACTGCTTTTAAAGCCCGGACCCGATGTAACCCGACACATCAACGTGAATTATCTGTCCGAACCCGACCCGTGGCCAGACCCCGCCGACCCCCCCCTGCCTTTTTTTTCTCATACACGTAGGCTATTATCATGACCAGCAGACGGGAATTCAAATCAAGCTTTAATGTTCACGCCTTTTAACAATACAAACAACTGAAACAATAAACTTTAAATATAGGCTATATAAATATGCCTTAAATAAAAATGACACAATAATAAATAAAAAGAACTCAAACATGTACCCAGCCAGCGGCTTTTCCTCCTGTAGTAGCAAGCAACGGTGAATTCACCTGCGGCAAGTTTACTTTTCTCCATCTCTTCTTCTCCAGACAAGCCTTCTGCTCTGAAGGCGGCAGCTCCGGTCTGGATCCGTTGCTGATCCGCGCCGGAGCTTATTGCTATCCCCCGCCCCTCTCTGTGATGCACGCAGCAGCCAGACCAGACTTTCTTTACGGTGAACAGCAGTGATGATTAATAATTTTTTTCACGAAGCGTAAAAGATTAAGCCCGAGGTCCGACCCGACCCGACTCATTTGCTTATATTTTTGACCCGAACCCGGCGGGTTTGTCGGGCCGGCCCAACCCGTTGAGAACTCTAACCACAAATTGATGTTTACACATCGCGTTTATCACTACCTATGTCTCATGTGACAGTTTCTGTACAAACACCCGTGGCGTCAGTCGACGCGCTCCGCTTTACTCATTTAAGTTAAGCATATATGCGGACGTGCGTGTCGTGAATGTCTGGAAAAAACTGGTATGGTCTTCCTGATTCTCAACCTGTGGATGTTTTTCATCTGTAAAAGGGAGTTTGAGCACCACACAACAGCTCGAGACAGCGCAAGCTGGCATGAAGGTAAAGCTAATCTTTTACATTATAGCGATGACGCTGGTAGTGACGATTCTCTCAGACCAATCAGTGATGTACAGTGTTTTCGAGTCACGTTTGGGTATCAGCTCGGGTCACTTGGAACCCCAACCGAGGTGGTACTAAAAAAGTATCGGGTACTACGTACTGCACCCAGTGGAAAAGCTCCCAAAATAAAAATAGTTTATAAGCATAATATTTAATAGAAAAAAAATGCTATGCACAACGTACTCTCAATAAAACAAAAAATTAAAAAAGACATGAGTCACTTTGATGATGGACTTCTGACCTCTTTTTTGCTTTCCTGTATCATCCTGGGAGTTCCTATTCTTACAATGGTAGTCCCTGCTGTCTTTTTCTCTATGGTAGTTTTTCTTGAATTTGTATTGTGACATATTTTTTGTGACAGTCTTGTAAAATATGATAATATGCTGCTTGGAATCCTTTTTATTTTTCCTTGGCTCACTAAAACCTCTACCAGCATCAACGTGGTTTTCCCAGGAGGTCTCCCATCCAGGTACTGACCAGGCTCAACCCTACTTAGCTTTAGTTGGCAAGCTGTCTTGGGCTACAGGGTAATATGGCTTCTGGTTAGATATGGCTGTTTGATGACCATTAATCATGAAGGGGATACATTTTGTCCCCACCGAGGATACAAAGAATTCATCAGAGGCCGGGATATAAAACCAGAGGGGGGATAAGCCCCCCAACCCCCCAGCAAATCACACCATGTATATAAGTTGTGGAGCACAAAGTTTTCAGTAAAATAAGAAAATTTGTATCAATTTACTACAAAAGTATGTGGGTAGATGACTCTTTTAAATTCAGGCATGCCCAAATCTGTAAAAATTCTAATTATACTACAGAGCATGGTAAATGTGTTTTAAAACCAAGGCACAAAAACAAGTCTATAAAACACATCTTTATATCAGTAAATTGGCAAAAAGGGTAAAACAAAGTAAATCAATTTCAGAGAGCATTTTGCATATGAATCTACAAACACCAACACATGCACAGAAGTCAAGTACTGTATCTAAAAGTAGCTTTATAGTATGCAATGATCAAAGTATACGAGTAGTCAAGACAAGCATCACTGAATCTTAATGACTAAATAAAAACTAAATTATACATTGTAAGCATATCAAATGCATCTGTAGAGAGCCTCTTTCATTGATGTCTGGTATTGGTCAATGAAAACCTAACAATTGAAGACTCTCAGACTAATTGGATACATTGCCCTATGCGCGTTTTCTCTGAAAAAGATCACAAGCCTTGTTTGATAATGTAATATCAAAGGCTAACATTTATGAAGAACGGCTTTTTATATTACTAACTAAACAAGCTACAACAACACAGATATATTTCTGCATTGGGGATAAATTAGGTATTCACTTCTGTGATGTAATTTAGGCTTTCTAAAGTCTAACGATGAGCTGAGAGATAAAGCCAAAGAATTATGTATTTGAATCATACAGTAGTAAATGTTCTGTATTTTATGTTACATTACGTCTTGTAAACTTACACCTTAATCATTCCCTCCAGAAAAACGTGATTATGCGAATGCATGATTCAACGCATAATCAGCCAAAGTCCGCATATTTATGCGAGGGCCGCATTTTTCAAATACGCCGCACTTTCGTAGCATAAATTGCAGATTTCCACACGCAAATTATGCGGGGCTTGCATGATTTCATCATTTTCGTAGCAAAAATCACATATATCTTAGCAGAAAGTTGAAAAATGTCGCATTTACTTAACACAAGCGTAGCCTTGCGCCCTGTTGCCATGGGGACGTTATGAAGTGACATGATAATGTGACGTGAACATCATTAAAAAGCTGCAAAAGCTTTTTGCAAATTCCCACAGTTTTTGCAAGTTCCTGCAATTTCATCGCATAAAATTGCATAAATATCCCGCATTTTTTTAAAAAACGTGCCGCAAGATCAAGGATTTTTGCCCGCAACAATTACAAAAAACTCTGTGTTTTTTTGCAAGGACTGCTTAATGTGGTGAGGTTTAAACAGTTATCTACAGGTAGTTATTTTAAATTTCTAGTAAGTCACGTGTTCATTAATAAGATTAAAAACATTTCATAAAAATGGACAGTTCCACTTTTTGTTATGCCTAACCACGCCCCTCAGCCATGACTATATTCCCGATATAGCACAATGCCTTCCTTAACTAATGCTTATGTAACATATGCTTGCTTGCTTATTATTCCTTGTATCTTCCTTCCCGGTTAACCTTTTCTACTTCTCTTGGCTCTGACTTTTTGGTTGACTGGAGATGCTTGAATCTGGGCACATAGCCAGATTCTCAGCTCATTGCTAAAAAATACAGTTCACATTTACATATCCCTTGTTTTCTATATTTGTCCTTCTAAATTTTCAGTAGTGTTTGTTATGCATTAAAAATTACAGTAACCTCAGTATAACTGCATGTTTAAACTAAATATCTAACTCCTCCACACACCTCCTCCTTTGTTCTAGCCTAGTGAGCTGCCAACCTAGATGGCATTGTAGGGCATCATGGGCACACACCCAAACAGCAGGCAGCAAAATGATGTTGCCTTCAAAGACACCTTGTTTCTGGGCAAACTGAAGGCAGCACCGCATGTACCCTTTGTGGGAAAGGTAATCCCAGAATGTACTGGTGAATAAATCATCCAACAGAAATGCAGATTTTAATTACGTCTACTTCAATATTAAAAACATTATTTCATCCAATATGCACTATACGTGATTATGTATTTTTGTGATGAATCTCTTTTGAAGGGTGTGTGCAGAGTGTGAAAGATTATTATGAGTTACTTAATGTGTTAGCAAAGTCACTTTCAACTTGAAGTATGCACTGCTAATGTTCTGGTTATAAATTGGCCAGTGACTGCATTTACGTTCATCATAAGGACTATAAAGCAGAAGGTGGTAACAACAGGGAACCTGAAGGGTTGTGATCTCAACACATTTCTTCTTCACGTGAAATCACTTTAATCTTCAGTCACTTGGCAATCTTCACCATAAGGCTTGAGACCACAACAGTGCAAAATGTTAAGTTAAAATGCAACTAAATTCGTGATTATGGTGTGTAGAAACAAAGAAATATTTCTGAAAAAGGTCACGGTTTTCATTCCCTTTATATTCTGCCAAGTTCTGCTGTAGAAATGAAATAATAACCCTGACCAACAAAACTATTTGCCTGTTTCCCTGACATCTTGCTAAAACAATGCTGTAAAAAACGATAGATATTGCCTCGCTCAAAAAAAGCAGGATTTACACTCCTGAGAAATCTTTTTGTATCCTAAATCTGCATAACAAGCTCGCAAACCCTTTTTTGAGAAATTCCTTACACGAAGAACGCTTTCAAAACTAAGCAAGCATACTCTAGAGACCTCATGTAAGCAAGGCAATAGTGAAAACAACGTCTGCATTTTCTGTCTTGCTAGAACGTAAGAATAGGAATTATGTTTTTTATTGGTTTTTGTAAACCATCATCCATCACACTCATGGTTGGGAAAGTTTAAAGCAAGTGTTAAGTAAAAAAAATACACAATAACCTTTCAACCAATTAGTAACTATAAATTGACTTGATTTGGGGTACTTGCATCAAATGAAACTGAACTATTTAGACAGGATTACCTGTGGGTCAGGAAATTACATAACAGAAAAAATTCTTTGTTTGTATTGTAAGTATACAGTAAAAAAGCAAAAGGTGGACTACTAGACTTCATTGGTTTTGCCACTGATGGAGACAACCGGACCAAATCATTTGTCTCTTCAATGAATGAGTCCCAGTGAAGATAAATGACATTTTGGTTGTAATTAATTTGCCAAATACAGTACATTTGATATTATGCATGTTTCAAAAAACATTAAATAAGTTGATTACTATACTAGAAAAATAGCCCTTAGCCTTAATATGGCACCATTTCTGTGCATCTGTATTACAGAGTCACCATACAGATTCATCTTTAAAATAAAAGTGAATGAATATTGTTTGCTTATGTATCCTCTACTGTTTTATGAGCCTCTGCAACCTGAAAACAAAATAAATGTGTCTCCTGCCAGCGAGACATTGTTCTATCAGTCAGCATTAACAGTCTGAGAGCAGGGGCCGTGGATCTGGCGATGTGGGGCTCTGCTCGGCGCAGTCCGGGGCCAGACAGCCAGACGCAGGGGAAATGAGCTCCATTACTGAGGTGGCCATGTTGGGGCTGGGAGATTGGGCTGGCTCTTATTGCCTGTGTTTGGAACAAATGGGAAATGTGATTCCCCGAGGCCCGAGACAGCCGAGAAGGGACGACTGATCATTATACACTAACATCCCCGACACAATGGAGATGACAAGGGCACAGGGCCCCAAAAGAGACAAATGATGGAGTATGTGCTAGGTGGGAATGAGAGTATATTTGTGTGTTTGTACTTGTACGTAAAGGCCAAAGTTGTGCTTAATGTCGAGCAGACAGTAGCACATGCAGTAATGAGGTGAGGTGAAAGAAACCTTTTCATCCTCCAGCATTAACCTTTTCTCACAGTTTTTCATTGCCCTGTTACTTCCTTCCATTCCCGTTTTACTCATATACTATCATGCCCACTACTTGTGCCCTGTGAAAGTCCCTGGCAATGAAGCAGGACAGATGAGCCAATAGCCTTTACTCAGATAAAAAGCCAGTGAGAAGGTTGTTGTGATACCAGCTCAATTCCCAAAAACGTCAATCAAATGAACTAAACTCTGAATCAATTAACTGTGAAAGTGTATATGCACTAGAAGTGACAGTTATAGGTGTTGAGATAAAATACCAGTCACACTACACTTTTTTGTCCCAAAAAGTAAAAAAAAGTAGAAACACAAGCTTGTGTGAATAAGCTCTAACTAATTCACACTGATCCAACAAAACTTCACCAAACTAATTTACATGGATCCAACAAACACCAACAGAATAAGTCACACTAATCCAACAAACACCAAACAAAAGCAACAGACTAATTCACACTGATCCACAAAACACAACCAACACAAACAAACTAATTCACATGGATCCAACAAACACCAATAAACTAATTCACATGGATCCAACAAACACCAACAAACTAATTAACATGGACCTAACAATCAGCAATAAACTAATTCACATTGATCCAAAAAACACCAACCAACACCAACAAACTAATTCACACTGATCCAACAAACTAATTCACAGAGATCCGACAAACTAATTCACACTGATCCAACCAACACCAACAAAGTAATTCACACTGATCCAACCAACACCAACAAACTAATTCACACGGATACAACCAACACCAATAAACCAATTCACACTGATACAACAAATACCAACACACTAATTCACACTGATCCAACCAACAACAATAAACTCCTTCACACTGATCCAACAAACACCAACAAACCAATTCACACGGATCCAACCAACACAAAAAAACAATTCACACTGATACAACAAACACCAACAGACTAATTCACAGGGATTACAAATTTCAAGTTTGTAATTTGCATTACATGAAGACATGTGACTATTAGAAGATATATATATCACTACATAACCTTTTCAGAAAACCCAAGATTGAGGAAAAACTGAAAACAGCAATACTGCACAATCCATTTTGGACAATACAGATAAAAAAGAGCAAAAGCAAATCATAGTAGATGTGTGGATACAAAAATGTAGTGTCTGGTGCACAAGGTCACAAGGAAATGTTTTCATACTATGCCAAAAAGGGCATAGTTCAATGACATGATGCTATGAGCTAGGAAAAAATAAATACATAATACCTTTATAAATTTCAAAATAATAAAGCTACACTACATGTAACAATACCAATCTTCATACAGTATACAAGTATCAAGTACTGAATAAATTTGGCACGCAATTGTTGTAATACTAATTGGCAGCTGCTTTCCAATCTGTGAAGATGTAAAGTAACACGTTAACACTTTATTACTACTCATTTAAAAATCATACATTTCTGAAGATATTTGACATTGCGGCTGTTTAATTCTCTTCTGTGTAATTCCTAAAAAAGCGACTGGAACATCAGCTTGTGGAGTAATGAAAAAGGTATTGAAATTCATAAAGTTTCTTTGATGCTACAGTATGCACTACCGAAATTATAACAACCAACTCCAAACACATCATTCTCTAGAATGATGTCCTATATGTGACCTCTCACATTCTCACACACAATCACCAGTGACCAACAGACCTGCCACAAAAACATTTGTTTCAGATTAACCTCGCAGCCACAAGCAAAGAGTGTGGAGCTCCAGCGCTGGCTCTCAGTTAACCTCAAATACACATCACACAACTCTCTGCCCCCTCTACACAGGGCAGTCGAAATCCCCAGTGGTCACAATTATCCAGCCAAGCACCTTCATCAAACACCCAGCGCCCGAGAGCACGTCTGACGCACCGCAGCCCTAATTCACTCCGTTTCCAAAATACACTGCATAAGGACCAAATAGCCACAAGCGAAAACATCTATCCATCCACCTCTCCCCGCATCTGCCGCCGAGGGAAGGGGTGGGATAATGGTGCTGTTTAACAGTTGCCGTTAGGATTCGGCTAGCAGGTGCTGTCGGCTTTCTCGAAACCCGGGGCAAATGTGAAATGTTTTATGTATGGGTTTTTTTTTTAAAACTTTGCAATGCACTGTGTTTGGTGAGTGTTGCCTATTCGTCTCTCTTTTGCCACATTTACACGTTGTAAATAAATGGTGGTCTGAACAATGGTTGTTAAATTGAATCTACACTGTAGAGACATTTATATACTTCATATATCTTTTTTTACCAAAAATGATCTAAGCTTACGTCAAGCTGGTCTCCTACTCTGGTGGAGCTGGTCTTTTGATGGCCAACCTGCTGAGACCAACTAGGTAGCTTTTTCCAGCAGTGTGTTGTCCCAAAAAGAAAAAGACAATGGTAAATAGTCCCTCTCCTCTGAGCTGTTAAACTGGGTAGTTTTGGTGAGGTAGAATAGACTATTGTATATCAAAGGAGTGCATATACATAATGCATCTGTCTTCCTGCAAACTTAAAAGGACATCCTGACAGTTATTCACCTTAAAGGTCACGTTCTTTCTGATCCCATTTTTTAAACTCTAGTTAGTGTGTAATGTTGCTATAATAGCATAAATAATACCTGTAAAATGACAAAGCTCAAAGTTCACTGCCAGGCGATAGATTTTCTTTAACAGAATTTGCCTTTCAAAGCCTACAGTGAACGGCCGGTTTGTACTGCAGCCCTCTACTTCCTGCTTTAATGACATCAACAGAACAGTTTTTCGACTAACCTCCGCCCACAGGAATACGCCAGTCGCCAGCTAAGCTAACGGCAAGCTAAGCTGCTGTTGAATCACAACACACTAAACAAACTACACAATCAGAACCCAATACGCATTTGTGACTGAGGGACATCAGCCCGTTTGAGGTCAGTGAAAACAGCGGTATACAGAAAAGTAAACCGTGTGAAAAACACAGCGTTTTTTACACGTGAAACATCAACACATGTTATATTGTGCACTGTAAACACAACCAAAGCTTCAAAAACACAGAAATAATGGGACATTTAAACCCACACACCTCGATTTAAATCCCTCAGTCCAAAAACACTGCAAATCCAGCTGTACCTAAAACAACAAATAGGTGTACCTCAAGTATTGGTCTTGGGTCCGCTTTAATTGTTGTTGTTTTTTGGGTTAATTTTGTTGTTTGAATGGGAAAGTGTTGATTGGTTTCAATCAATAATCAATTTCTAAATGAATGAGAATGATTTGAAAGAGGCAAGGGGATAAAATTAAACAACAAACTAATCAAACATTTCCAGGGAAAGATAGAAGGGATGTAACTGCTTATTTTATCCTGACAGAGGATCTAATAATTAACATCACATTAATATTCCTTCCACAGAGTCTGGGTGACTGTGAAAGCTCCTGTGAAATGCAAATCGCTGTACACAGAGGCTTCAGAGTGAAAACTTTGTGACTGCAGGGGAGGGCTAACATTCTCATCCAATAGAACTCACAAAAATTCAGGTACCCCATTGATGACAGAAGGACTGGAGAGAGATGAACCGACTGACACTATACGCTTTGACATGAAGAGGAATATTCACCACAATCCTTAGGTTTTGTTTATCTACTCCGTACGAATCAACCCTCAAAGCAGCAAAATATTAGTTCTGTGCTGTTTGGCAAAAACGAATGGTTTGACCATTTGGACACTTTGGAGAAATACTTTCCATGTGCAGCTTTATGTTTACAGCTGCATTTCCCTTTGCTGATAAAAATAAAAAAATAAAAAATAAAGTACACCTTATGAGTGTGAAGCCATGCAATTTTCAGATTGCTTAGAATGTATCGCTTTCTGCATGCTACAAAACTCGCACCATTAAAATCCCACAAGAATTTCATCTCTCCCATTATCGTAAACAGAGTTGCATTATGAAGATATCAGTCTTTGTCCCAAAAGCAAACACACGGAGCTAAAACTAAATCAACATGTGTGTTTACACCAAATGCAAACAAAACTATTAGCATCGTGCAAGGTATTGCGGTCTACAACAGGAAGGGTCGTTATCCGAGAGGCGACTCCTCGAATGGTGAAAGCTGGAAGCAAAAAGATTTCCAAAGCAAGTAATCAAAAGAAAGACAGTAAGTGCGTGTCCGGGGTAGAAAAGAATTGGTGAAAAGATGAGTTATGAGATGTGTGTGTGGTGGTGTGTTTACGATTGCAGGGCTGAGAAGCGTGCGTGACCGCAGCAAAGATATTGATCAGAGCTCAAACTCGTAATGATGGTGAAAAGAATTGGGTTCAGCTGCAAGCACACGTTTCTGTGAGGTGCCTTCAGGAGTCAACAATAGCTCAGACAAAGAAAACTTCAAAGAGCGCAGAAAAGTAGTAGTAAATTGAACTGTCTGCAATGAAGAACGTTATATTCAATTCAATTAAATTTATTCAATTTAATTTAAATACATTGGATGTCTTTTTTAACAATCCACATAATTTCAACACCGCAATACAAAGAGAAAACATTCAATGTGAGTTTAATACTAACTTAAAATTCACACAGTAAGTGTAGTGTATTTATGAAATGAGAATTGGTCTCTTTCTTTGTGCCATGATACAGTATATATTAGCCATTATTTTTTTGTAATGGACCGAACCTACCTTAGGATCCGCAGAGAGCATTCTGAAGGCTGTGTACACTTGGCTCTCCGTCACACCTCCACCCAAGTCCAGGAAGTTTGCTGGCTTTCCACCATTCAGGTCTATGATGTCACACGTTGCCATAGCAAGACCAGCACCATTAACTGTTGATACAGACATGAAATTATGCTCTTGTAATTAATTAGGCTGATGGCTTTAAAGGTGCATGAAGGCAAATGGGTTGCATGTCACTTCCGCAAACCTGGGTCCCACAGAACAAAGCACTCTTAGTTTTTAAAGAAGGCAAATTGTGCTTGACTAACAGTGTTAAGTGTGTTTGTAGTATCTGTGTTACCAGCCTGGCGAGCCGGTCACGACGTGCCGTGAGCTGTGAGGCAGCCAACTGATTCAGCCATTTCCTGCTCACACCATTTCTCTTGGCTCCACGTATCTCCCACATTTCCATTCTTTAGTGCTTCAGTTAACGTGTTGGCACAGACTCTGACACTCAACTCAATAAAGTGAAATTCAGCCGAACAGCTGCCGCTTTGCCGCTTTACAAAGCTTTCAAGGTGCAAACTAACTGCGAATAAATTGTGCTGTGTGTTTGTGCCTACACGACAAGGTCAGTTAGAGTCAGTTACGCACGTCTTGTCTACGGTATTATACGGCTCTTTCTCGGTGCTTTACTGTGAGCGGTGATTTATAATGAGGGAGCGCTTAAATGTGTAGAGTAGCAATCGTGTAGCTCAAGTCGTTTTCCAGAAGATTCTTGCTAATTAAAGCCCATTGGTTCAGGCAGGTCCTTTATGGAGCTGTTAAAAAGCTGCTGGAAAAGACGACTGGATTGATGCCCATTTGGTTAAACTTTTTTAAAACACTGTTCTCGATACTAAAATAAATGTGGCAGAAACTACAAAGACGTGGATTTTTCCACAGGTTTTGAAACGTATCAGGAGAGATGTACCGGTGAGATGCAAGTCCTAAAACCTTTGAAAATCCAAAATGCTGAAGTCCAAAAGCAAACATCCATCTGGTATGTCATTTTTAACCACTTAACTAAATAACTGTAAGCTATTGAGTAAGAACAGTGATGCAAGAAAATGAAATATCTGAATTTAAACCTAAAACTGAGAAGAGAATAGACCATGCTTTTTTACATTTCAAAGATTTTGTGTCAGAGGCGCTGGTTTCATGAGCCAAAAAATGCGGTTATGAAAAAAAACGCGGCTTATAAACCGAAAAATACGGTAAGTTGACTGAACTAATTTTAATGAGTAAACTCATTGCCTCAATAAAATTAAGTAATGGGTCTCCCAAAAAACGTATCTATTTATGTTCACTTAAAGGTGAAGCGGAGGATTTTCTCGAATTTTAGAAAAGAACCGCCCTTCTCCACTTTTTAAAAAATGCAATTGCGCAACACTCCTGATTGACAACTAGAAGGACCAATAGTCTTGATGATTCACCCGAAAAAAGAAAATCCTCCGCAATACATGTAACTTGGTGGCCACATAGACTGAACTTAAAATTTTAAGTTCACCAAACTTGGAGTTTGTACAGTGCACTTAAACAAGTTCACTTGGTGTTCATAAAGACTGAACTTAAACTGTCATTTAACTTTAAATAACAATGTGTAATGAAAGGTATTCAGGACTGACTCTATGTTAATCAATGAATAAACTTAATTCTCCTATGGTCTATGCCTTGATTTTTTAAGTTTATGGTATTTGTAAGTTAATAAGTTGAATTAAGAAAGATAGTTAAGTTATGGATCCAAAATGCAAAATTTAAGGCATGATTGCTTGACTTTTTGAGTACAGACAGCATTACGGCTTTCAGTGTGGATAAATATAAGTGACGAGCCGATTCTTTGTAGTGAACGAGCCGAATCTTTAGCCGCAGGCGTGGGACTTTATTTGGATGGGCACACTATGTGCCCAAAACACATGGGAGGACAGACAAGGATCATACAATTATGTGAAAGAAAGAAAGAAAGAGGGACACATGGTCTGAAGATCGCAAGCGTAGTGGTACAGGCCAGGTACACAGAGCATCAACAAACATGCAGGGCAGTCTGATTTAAAAGCAAGCACGTTGGGAGAAAGTGCAAGTACAAACACATTGTAGGGCCCCTGTATACAATATAGCCTATTAAAAATGTTAATAATTTTGCCTTTATTTATTTGATTTGTTTAATGTGGTAACGTGCTTAATTGTTCAAGAAATACTTTATTAAAATATTAAATAAAAGTAACTGTGTATTTTTGTAACCAAAAATGCATAAAAATAAGGCTTTTACTGTATGAAAACACTGAATAAAAAATGCCTACCAACAGAAAAAAACATTCACAACCCATCAAATTTTAGTACATCCCCATAGGATGGTTTTAAAAACACACCAAAACAAGCAATGTTTCCATCCAGTCCGATGTACTTTAGGTCATGTTTGGCAGCCTCGATCTCTATGGGGTCGCTTTCCTCTGTATCGTCCATGGAAAACACAGCTTTCTGTCTGAACTCTGCGTTGTCATCAAAGTTGATTTTGGCATCAAAGCAAACCACTGTAAAAAAAGAAAAAAAAAGTTTACTCATATTCTAGCATATGTCTAGTTCACCAATCTTTATTTACAAAAGTATAGTCAAGTGCTGCAGTTTGTCGCAGAATTTAATGTTCAGGTGTTTCTAGTCAGTCACGATTCAAGTATGTTTGATTTGTTCAGTGTGCTACCTTGACACTGTGGGTATACAACACAAATACATAATTTTCCAGTTTGAGTTTTTCTAAGTATCGGTGAGCGCTTTCCTCTAATAATATCACATTCGATAAGACAAGTAAAAGCCATCAGTTTGTTTCTTATTGCTTTATCAAACAAATATCTTGTTTCCTAGAAGCTGAAAAGCTCTCAAGACGTTTCTAGCGGAAACATCCACAAGAATCTCACAACTGTTTTATTTTTTTAATATAGGGGGGTGCGTGTGGCAAGCCCAATCATTTATGATGTGAACAGGAGTCACATATCTCTAAACATCGTCAAACGACTCTAATGACAAACTTTCATAGTTGAGACATGATCTTCACAGATGTAATGTATATGTCTATATTATCTCATGTCATACAGCAACAGTATACCAAACATCCACACAAGCACATCTAAAAATTAACCCGGGGAATAGAGTTGTCTGTGACTGTGTGCTCTGTGTGTTCGTATGTGACCAGACCCAGGACTCTTCTCATTTATGGTGCTTTGCAGTCTCTCGCTGTCTCCTGAGCCAATGGGGACCTGGAGCTCACTAACAAAGCTAATCTGTGTAAGAAAGAACACTGAGTGCACTCAGCTATTATCAACATACAATGTAACTAGGTGAGTTTTATTTTATATTTGAAGGGAACATAAAGAAAGAGAAAGAATAGAGAGACCAGAAAGAGAATAAGAGAAAGAGCGAAAGAAAGAGAAAGAAAGTGGAAGAAAGGGAGCGAAAAAAGAAATAAAGAGAGTGAGGGGAAAGAAAGAAAGCCTAAGAAAGAAAGAATTGGTGAGACAGGAGAGAGAATCAGAGAAAGAGAGTGAAAGAAAGAGAAAGAAAGAGAAAGGAAGAAAGAAAGAAAGCAGAAGAAAGAAATAGAGTGAGGGAAGGAAAGAAAGAAGCACAAGAAAGCAGAAGAAAGAAAGAGAGCGAGAGAAAGACAGTGAAAAAAGAAAGAGTGAAAAAAGAAAGAGAAAGAGCGAAAGAAAGAAATGGAGTGAAAGATAGAGAGAAAAAAGAAAGAGAGGGAAAGAATGGGAGCAAAATAAAGTGAAATAAGAAAGAGATTGAAAGAATGCGAAAGAAAGAAAAAAAAGGAAAAAGAGCAAAGAATGCGAAAGAATGAAAAGAAAGAGAGCAATTGAAAGCAAATAAAGAGTGTGAAAGCGGAAAAAAGAAAGCGAACGAAAGTGAACGAAAGAGAGCAAAAGTAAGAGAGCAAACAAACCATCGAAAGAGAGCGAACGAACAAACAAAAGAGAGCGAACGAATGAACAAAAGAAAGAGAGCAAACAAACGAATGAAAGAGAGAAAATGAACAAACGAAAGAGAGCGAACAAACAAACGAAAGAGAGCAAACAAACAAACGAAAGAGAGCAAACAAACAAACGAAAGAGAGCCAACAAACAAATGAAAGAGAGCAAACAAACAAACAAAAGAGAGCAAACAAACAAACGAAAGAGAGCAAACAAACAAACGAAAGAGAGCGAACGAACAAACGAAAGAAAGAGAGCGAACAAATTAACAAAAGAAAGAGCAAAAAAAGAGAGCAAAAGAAAGCAAGAGAGCAAAAGAAAGCAAGATAGTGAAAGAGAAAAAGAAAGAGTGTGAAAAATATGGTTGCAAAAGAAAGAGTGTGAAAGAAAGAAATAAAGCAAAATAAAGAAAGAATGAAACTAAGAAAGAAAAGAAGTAGAAAGAAAAAAGCAAAGTGAAAGCAGGAAAGAAAAAGAAAGAAAGAGTTAGAGAAAGAGAGTGAACATAACCAAAGAAAGAGAGCAAACAAACAAAAAAAAGAGCGAACGAACGAAAGAGAGCAAATAAACGAAAGAAAAAGTGCGAACGGATGAAAGAAAGAACGAACGAAAGAATGAGAGCAAAAGAAAGAAAGAGATAAAGAGAGTGAAAGAAAGAGTGTGACAGTAAGAAAGTGAAAGAAAGAGAGTGAAAGAAAGCAAAAGAAAGAGACCAAAAGTTGTCACATGCATTGTATATTGAAGGAGGATCCATTCCAAGATGGCAGCACGTCTCTCTGTTTGTGCGTGATTGTGCGTGATTGATCTGTTTGTTTGTTTAGAGGATAATGTTCATGGGATAATTTGAAAACAGTATACTGTTTACTTCGTGTGCTTTGAAACAATATTACTACTCATACGAAGAGGGTATATTTGTCATTCTCGTTGGTGGTATTGCGACGATGGATGTTCTATGACGAAAGTCTAGTCCAAGACGGGACTGATATATCCCCAGTGATCTGGTGCTGTAGTCTTATAGCAGAGCACTTTGATAACGCTTGAGGATCTGTTTCGTGCTGGCTGGTCGGGGCTTGGAGCCTGCTGGAGCTTGACTGTAGACGTGTTGCTGATTTTGATGTGCCTGATCGCTCCATGATAAAGGAAAGTGATTTTTTCCCCCTCGTTTTTACAGCTGCTTTCAAGATATAATCCGATGTTTTTTGGAAGCGGCTCGTCTTGATTCAACTCTTGTATCCACAGCACTGCTTCACTCGCTGGGTTTCCTGTTTACTAGTGACGACACGTGATATTAGCGATTGCTGCGGAGATTCGGAAAACCCGCATCGGATTTCATCGTATACCTGGACTCCGTTATCCCACAAAGACCTGTTTGTAATTCGTCCAGGTCCCGTGTAACACTCTGTCTCTCCTGGATGGTTCGACGGCCATGGAGAGAAAGATGCGGTTGGTCCTTGCCTTTTTATGTTTTTATTTTTTTCTGTTCTTATGTCCTACTGGGGGCATTTACTGCTGGAATGGCAATTCCGGTCCAGTGTTTCAAAGACCGTGTGACTCATACAAGGGCACGTGTACATTTGGTTGTTCAACTAATGTGGCTTTATTCCCTCTGCCCATACTTTTCCTCTCTGATACTGTTGACCTAGTCTGCCTGTCCAGTACTATGATGTTATATGATCATTTTATCACTACCTCTTGTATGTACCACACCTCCAATTTCGGATGGAGAAGAAATGTATCATACAAGAAACAACTAAAGCACAAATGTTTAATTGTTTTATTACTGTTGATGTCAGGGAATGTACAGCCCAACCCAGGCCCAAGTATCCCACTAAGTTTTAACACCCCAGCAGATTTTAAAGAAAGATCGGGTCTTGGTTTCTTTCACTTGAATGTACGCAGTCTTGTTCCTAAGCTGGATATGTTGCGTATTTGGGCCCTCTCTACAGATGCTGATGTATTCGTCCTGACTGAAACCTGGTTAAGTAAATCGGTTTCAGATAAAGAAATTAATATCAGTGGTTATAATGTTTTTAGGACTGATCGCCCCAATAGAGGTGGGGGTGTAGCAATATATATTAAAAGTCACTACCAAGTTAAAACACTGCTATCCAAATCATTAGTCAAACAGTTTGAATTTTTAGCTCTGGAGCTTGAAGTTTCAAAATCACTCATTATAACAGTTGTTGGCTGTTACAGGACACCTTCAGCTGTTAGTGGTGCTCTACCCTCCTTAATGCAACTCCTCTCTGACTTTAACTCTAGGGAATTAGTAGCCTTTGGAGACCTTAATTGGAACTGGTTACAACCAGTATCTGATGAATTTAGAGCTAATTGTGATTCATTAAATCTTTTCCAGATTGTTGACAGTCCCACACGGCCAAACCTTAAAAATCCGGAAAAATCAACGTTAATAGATGTGATTCTAACTAATGTTCCTCACAAGTACTCAACTGCCTCCATATTTGCAAACGACATCAGTGACCATTGTGTCGTAGCAACAGTAAGAAATACTAAAACTTCAAAAATTAAACCACACATCATAGTCAAGCGTAATATGAAGCATTTCTCAGAAGAAAAATTCCTTAATGATCTGTCTAATTTTGACTGGGAAAAAATTAACATCAGTAGAGACGTTGAAAGTGCCTGGAACCTATTTTATGAGGGGTTTACCAACATAATTAATAAGCACGCCCCACTAAAGAAATATAGGGTCAAAGGCCGAAAAAATGCTTGGTTTTCACCAGATTTAGTGACCACTCTCCACGAGCGTAATTTGGCATGGGCAAAAGCCAGGAAATCAAACAAGAATTCTGACTGGCTGGTCTTCAGACAGCTGCGCAACGCATGTACCCTTAAAATTAGAAAAGCTAAAGCTGACTATTTTCTTTCTCAAACCACTCATAATCTCAATAATCCGTCAAAATTTTGGAAAACTGTCAAGTCATTATCAATAAACAGTGAAGGCCTTGAGCTTCCCTCAAGCATTGTAACTGACTCTCAAAAAATTACTGACAAGGCCAAAATGCTTGATTGTTTTAATGAACATTTCACTGCTTCAGGATTCTTATTTGAGTCACTCAGTACTCAGCATGATTGTTGTTCTTCTACGGTTGAGACTGTTGGTCTAAATCCTTTTAGCCACCCTTTTAGTTTTAGTTCTATCACAGTTTCAGATGTAAATAAAGCCCTTAAGCACTTGGACACAACAAAATCCGCAGGCCCTGATAAATTGGATCCCTATTTTTTAAAGCTTGCAGGAAATATTATTGCCGTACCCCTGACTAATATTTTTAATTTGTGTTTAAACACAAATGTGATTCCTCCCATCTGGAAATCAGCCTTTGTGGTTCCCATTCTAAAAGGTGGTGATCCTTCCATTTTAAATAACTACAGACCAATCTCTAAACTGTCAGTGCTGGTCAAGATTTTAGAATCCCTTGTCAGTGATCAGTTAAAGAAATATTTTAACAGTTATAATGTTTTATCTGATTTCCAATCTGGTTTTAGAAAAGGGCATAGTACAACATCAGCAGCTCTTAAAGTTTTAAATGATTTTATTGAATCAATGGATAACAAGCGGCATTGTGCAGCCCTTTTTATTGACCTTTCAAAGGCGTTCGACACAGTGGACCATACAGTACTTAAACAGAGACTGTATGGGGCTGGGCTCAGTGAGCAAACTATTGGCTGGTTTGTTAACTACCTTACAGATAGGACTCAGTGTGTGCAGGCGGAGGGTAGCACATCTCGCTATCTGAAAATATCAAAAGGTGTGCCTCAGGGATCAATCCTAGGACCATTGTTATTTATCATCTATATTAATAACATTGATCACAATGTGTCTACTGTCAAATTTCATTTTTATGCTGATGACACAGTACTGTATTGCTCAGAACCCACTGTTGACCAGGCCCTCTCCCAGTTACAACTTGCTTTCAACATGCTTCAACAGAATCTTTATGAGTTAAAACTTGTTCTTAATGCAGATAAAACTAAAGTTATGCTTTTTACAAATACAAAACCTAAAACAAATGTGCCTTCAATTCGCACTACACAGGGAACAAAAATTGAATTTGTCTCTAAGTACAGATATCTCGGTATTTTAATTGATGAATCTCTTTCTTTTAGCCTTCACATTCAGCAGCTGGCAAATAGATTAAAACTTAAATTAGGGTTTTACTTTAGAATTAAATCCTGCCTTTCGTTTGAATCTAGAAGGAGGCTGGTTAATGCCACTTTTATGTCTGTACTTGACTATGGTGATGTTTTATACATGCATGCGTCGTCTACTAGTTTACATACATTGGACAGTGTTTATCATGGAGCATTGAGGTTTATCACTGGTATGAAGGCCCTCACTCATCATTGTGAACTGTATAATCGGGTTGGATGGTCATCTTTATCAATACGGAGACTTCAACATTGGCATATTTTTATATACAAGGCAATATTAGGTCTCCTTCCATCCTACCTCCTGACATATATAAGTGAAAAAGGTACTGGGTCTTATAACCTTCGTTCCCAGGATCATTTCCTTTTAACTGTCCCAAAGGTTCGAACTGAGTTAGGAAAAAAGGCTTTTCAGTTTGCTGCTCCTTCAACATGGAACAAGTTGCAAGATTCTATGAAACTAACTAAGTTGGTTTCACTGGCCGCTTTTAAAATGATGTTATTTGACTCACAGGCAGCCACATCTGGATGTGGATGTTTTAATTGATGTGTAAGGATTCTGGTTGACTTTGAGGGATTTAGTTTTTTCTTTATTTCTATTTTTTGTGTTTCTGTGTATTTTGTATTTGTGTGTACTGTATTGTGTGGTTGTACTGCTGCCTCCCTTGGCCAGGACACTCTTGAAAAAGAGATTTTTAATCTCAATGAGTCTCTTCCTGGTTAAATAAAGGTAAATAAAAGTAAGAAAGCGAACGGACAAATTAAAGAGAGCAAACAAATGAAAGCGAAAGAGAGCTAACGAACGAACAAAAGAGACTGAATGAACAAATGAAAGATAGCGAACAAACAAACGAAAGACAGCGAACAAACAAATGAAAGAGAGCGAACGAACGAACAAACGAAATAGAGCGAATGAACGAATGAAAGAAAGAAAGCGAACCAACAAAAGAAAGAGTGAAAAAAAGAGAGCGAAAGAAAGAGGGTGACAGTAAGAAAGTGAAAGAAAGAGAGTGAAAGAAAGCGAAAGAAAGAGAGCAAAAGAAAGAAAGAAACAAAGAAAGACAGAAAGAGAGCAAAGAAAGAAAGAAAGAAAGAAAGAAAGAAAGAAAGAAAGAAATGAGAGAATCAAGCCAGCTATTAAGAAAGAAATAACAAGCTAATTTTCAGCACCCTTCAAACTGACAAACACTCTCACACCTATTTCCTCATTAATGACAAAAAATGTGTCTTCTTGATAATATGTTTGAGAGCATTTCAGTGGGAAAGACACCAAATTTTATTTTTGTCACTATTCTTAAGAAAAAAAAACAACTGAATATACAATGCATTTAAGGACAGCCAAAGCCTTTCCATTATGATCTTGCTGTCAAGAGAAATGTCTCAACTAATGTGGTTGTCCAAGGGATATTTCCAGAATACATCTACTGCATATTTCACAGAGAAATTAAAGATATTTCAGAAACAAATGAGGAAGTTTTAAACCTAAACACAGAGCTATTGATTGCATGTACTAATTTAGTATTAATTATAAAATGTATGATTGATTGACAGCTATCATGTATATTCATACAATCACAAAACACAAAGAATACAGAACAAGAAAGAAAGGAGCGAAAGTAAAAAACAGGAGAAACTAAAAAGGGCCGTCAGTTTTGTCACGGCCCCTATGAGGACCAAATCATTTTGCCATTATGGCATAGAGCAGAGACGATTTCTCTCCCCCTTCTTTAATTTGACAGACTAATACTGCAGGCATTACCCTCTCTGGACCTACTGTATGTAATTTCATACCAATAAACGTTACAACATCCTACATCATCTACTAACAGGTACCTCAAAAAGAAATAGCTTCGGAAATAGCATTTGATCATATTAAGAACATATTTGTGCCAGTGTGACATTTTCTCGTAAAGTTTTGCTGAGGCAGCACTCGCCTTAGCCGTAGAGTTTGATTTAACCAGCCATTAGTGTGAAATGACGCTTATCCTTCAAAGCTGTAGGCTTTTACTGGGAAGCTCTTATGCAACATACGGGCAAGTACTCGCATTCACGCTCACACATGGGCGTCTTACCTTGTCCCTCAGGTGTTTCTCCGAACGGATTGACTTCGACTTGAGTGGCGTCGACTTTGAGAAACAGATCATAGAGCCGCTTAATCTGATCTGCAGCCTGTGACAGATCCACAGAGAGCAATAATTACCCACACCGCACACAAGCCACAAAACTCTGAGGTTACATAAGCCATTCAAAGTACCTTCACAACACACACACACACATTTACACTTTGGGTCATACACACAACCAAGTAATGAGGCTGACCGAACATCTGCTCTGCTGGTCAGAATGGTCTCCTGACATTTTGAATATGTCTATGACCACAAAAATATTGTTTAATAATTCACTGATGTGCATTTTAATGATAAACAGTATATCCTCTATAAGAAACATAATATAAATATATAAATATATATATATATTTGCTCTTTCATATTCCAGTAACTCATTTCATAATGCTTTCATATTTCTTACTTTTTTAACGCTTTTTTATATTTTTTGTAATACTTCTATAATAATGGTCATTTTGAACTTGAATAGTGAAAACTGTGAAGAAGTAGACAACTTGTGCACTCCCGAACACAACAAAAATAGGGCATTAATCACAAAAAAGCGACAGCATGCCCACACATTGAAATGCAAGTGCGATTGCAACCTTTTGACCCATCTGGTCTTTGCAGGCACAGATTTAAAGAAAATCTGTGACGTTTTCTTTTGTGGTACTTTTGTGGATTTGTGACAACAATATAAATTTAAGTAATATACTTTAACATTATTCATTATACGTAAGCTAAGGAATAAGATACTCAAAGCTGTTCTGTCATGAAATAATGGCGCATGCACACAAAAGCATTCTTGATAACTTGTGGGATGACTTGTTTTCATGTAACTTGCAAAAAATGAAACAATGCTCTCTGCTATTTTCTAAAACAACCGGACATGTCAAACCGGATGCGTCAATAAGCTCGTCACTGATTGGCTTACACAACAACGTGTTATGCAAATTTCCCGCTCTTTTGTGAAATGAGTAATTGAGATAATTTGTGTCATTTGCATCACCCAGCGTGTATTCGAGCCTTTGCATTGACTTTATGTGCATGCCGCAGTATTAATTTTACATCCAGCGTCACGTTTTTTAAATAGCAAATGCATTTGTGCCCATTTGTGCGCCCATGGGCGTGCTGGTTTGAAAAAAAGGTGTGTTCATACCAGTGTTAACGCAACTAAAATACACTTAAGCCCGATTTATAGTCGTGCGTAAGCTCTACACCATAGCTACGTTGAGGTTATCCGTAGCCTGTGCGTAGCTCTGCTTAGCCTGATGTGCACCTCGCAAGATTTTTAACAGCGCGTCAGTTCTACGCGGACTGCTAGCGCTGTGACTGGTCCACCAGAACCCCTCCCGTCAGGTAAAAAACTGCGTCATAGGTAACTCCTCTAATCTATTCTCTTTGTTATGAACTATCCATTGCGATCGAGCGAGGATTTCCATGGTGGGTGCTTCAAGAGCATCAATTCTGCGCAAAGGAAGGCATAATCGTAGCGCACAGGATGATTTAGGTTCATCAATTCTGCACCCTGGATGTGCATAAAAGTTCCGGTCAAGCGCATAATTCCCAAAATAACCATCTGCACACTAAAGCTTTTATTACTGTGACAGTTTTGCGCAATTAAGGAAAATATATTTAGCATATTTATTTGATCAAACGTGCCTATTATATGTTCTACTAAACAGTGCCATTTGATTAATTAATGTTCTTGTAACTTGTAAATAATTTTAAATTATTGGTTTTTAAATGTAAAATTATACTAGATGTAGCAGAAAGCACTTTACACATTTAACAATTTTATTATTAATTCAACAATAGTATCGGATCGGTATCGGGTATCGACAGATATACAAACCCCAGGCATCGGGATCGGGACTGAAAAAGTCGGATCGGTGCATCCCTACCTTTAATATAAACTTTAATATTCAGTCATACACTCTATAATACATTTTTGAAATTTTTTTTATGAATGGCATTATTATTTGCAGACGGAGTTAGCAGAATAAGTCTGAGGTTTACTGGAAGGTAAAGACAGAAAAGATAACCAACTGTTTATTGCTCTACATCACACTACTTCCTGCTCTTTCAGAAAAGATTTGTCATCTTAACAAATCTAACTTTAAAAGCATTTACGAGTTGAAATGACATCGCCCTCATCCCGTAGTCGACGGAAGCTCTTAATAATGAGTGCATACTGACAGAAAACATTGTAGCGCGACTCTCATCAGCAAACACTGGCACGCTTCGGCTCTTTGTCATCTAACTGCACTTCAAAGTGGTGAAGAGAAGTTAACAGTATACCGCATCACAAACCGCTCTAATTAGCGTTGACTAAAACAGACGCTTGCGAATGATGTGTATTAAAAGGGTCTAAAACTGACAAGCCAGACATTTAGTAGTAATTTCTTCTTCTGTAGGAAATCTGAAGTCTTCTTGAATCAGTGACTATTCGAAGAATAGTCTATATCTAAACGTAGTTTATCCATGTATAAAATATTTTTGAATAATACAGTCTTGTGGTACTGCATGAGGAAGCAAGTGCAAATAACAGCTCCATGCTAGCAACACAATGCAGAAGTATACTTTATGTATCTCCTGGTGCAGAGTGGGTGGAGATGTGAATTTTCTATTCATTCTCAATGCTAAGAGGCAAGCGGCATTGACGCGTAGGGAATTGTAGGATTGGCAGCAAAAGGGGTAAGTACATCAAAAGGCTTTGTTTTGCTTGAATTTTTGCTATTGAGATCTCAAAGTTCCTGATGAATTAAGTGCAATTATTTTATTAAATTAATTGCATATTTAATCCTGCATATGACTATTTCATTACAAATGTAGTGTTAAAAAAACAAAATATGAATATTCTCCAAACTTCCGGAAATGCAAACCCGTGGAAAAAATGTCACATTTTGGCATGTAGCAAAGTTTAAGTTTGGTGAACTCTGACTCTGATCTGAAATGCCCAAAGTGCGAAGCGCAAAGCGCAAGTGAGTTTGTGGGCGGGTCTTGGGCGCTGTTGCTATTTTCCCGGTGTGTGAAATAACTCTTGCGCCGGGCGCAAATCAATAAGGGGTTGGTCTGAAGTAGGACATCGCTGTGTCCACCCTCACCGCTGAAAGCCAAGAAACGCAAGCAGTCCAACCCCAAAGTACACTTACAAATCAAGTTCACATACATTAAGGTTTCTTATGAAAACATTTTAATTATTATTTACAAAAAATAAACTTAATACAGCCACACAACAAACTTCTGAAAATATTTTAATTGTTATTTGCATGAGATTTTTTTAATGCAGCCACACAAAATAAATAAAAACTATCACCACGATGCTCAACAAAATGTTTTCCCTTATCTCATGTGTTAAATATTTTTTATTGTAACAATTTATGATTTGCAAAAATAACTGTTGCATTTGTGTAGATTAGATGCAAAGTGTGTGCGCGTTGTGCACGCTATACATTATGGTCAAGCATGCACCCTTAAAATAGCATAATGAACAACGCGCAACGCGCCACTGACTTTAGACTAGTTTTTTCTGGTCAGTGGCGCAACTGTTTTTTGAAACTGCAAAATAGCATCAGGGATGGTTTGCGCCGGAACACGCCTCCTTTTTTGCGCTGAACCGCCCAGGGACTGACTAAGTCAATTGCGCTGGGTGCAAGATAGGGCCCTAGAAATCCCTTAAAGAGTAACTAAACCCTAAACCAACTTTTTTTAGTTAATGATCTGTAAGAATGATGCTTTATTAGTGCTGTTCATTGATTTTAGTAAGTTTTTTGACATTTGGATATAAAGTGTTTCAATACTACAATATATGGTGTAAAAACGTCTGAGTGCTGCCCTCTTCAGGATGAACGGTGGCTACTGCAGTTGAATTTTCCTATTGGATGTTGGGTCCAAGAAATAACTCGTGACGTAAGCAGGTTCAAGCTCACCACGCCCTTGTTACGATCTCACCACACACTTAGTTCGTCCCCTCTATCTCCGTTGGGATCTGCCCACTTTTCTTGCATTTTTCAAATATTGCAGTGGGTGGAGTCAGGCTCTGACCAGGGGTTTAGTTACGCTTTAAACACTTTAGTGTGTTATGCAATATCTTCGTAGAACTTCCACATACCGAAAATCTTGTGTAAATGTGGCATAAGAGTGTAAATAATGACTGAATTTTCATGTTTGTATGTTTAAAAAACATAAATATTTAATTTACCATGCATTTAAAACCATTAAAAGTATAAAACTTACATACATTTTAAAAACATGCCCTCAAAGCAGCAAGCCTCTGACATTTTGATATTGGTGCACTAGTATTGACTAGTGTAAAAAAAGACAAGGACTTATTAGACTTGGTTGTCTGGAGTTTTTAACTTTAAGGCTTTAAACGTAGAATTTAAACTTAGGCTTTTTGTTTATGGGTGGCACTTTATGTGAATGATCTAACAGCATGAATTGCCAATGGCTTGTGATGTCTGTTCAGGTCTAAATGGATAGCAGAAATGTTTGATGGCTGCATAAAGTCATCAAGTCTTTTACAATCTCTTTTTCCCAGTGAAAGAAATGTAAAGGCACAGAGGACAAAGTGAAGTGAGGTGAGGAGTGCCTCTGGTAATGACAAATGTCTTTGGAAACATCATTACCTGTCTCTCCAACGGTCCCTTGAATCCTAAATTAGCTGCCATACGTAGTGCCTGGTCTTCTCGAACCCCTTCAAATATATCTATGACTTCCTGTAGTGAAAGACGGTAAAGAGAATGAGAGAGAAAACCAACCATCTGATGTTTATATTAAAATCAAGACAGCTGCTGGTACAATGCAAACCTCAAAAAAAAAGCTGAAGAACAATGCATATAATAGCTTTACAATAAAAGTCATAAACTTTACATAAACTTAAGACACACAAAATAGAAAATGAATGCATAAGACCAGATATCACAACAAAGCGGTACAAGACTGAGCCACAGATATTACATTTGCTCAAATATGACTGTATAAATATATCGGGTAGATGTGTTTATCAGTGTAAATAGTATTTATCACATTGCATATCATTATTTAATCACATATCTTTTAAACTGTCTATATTATGCTAATATCTGACTCTGTGAAATCCAGGCTAATGTCTCATAATCTAATTTTGAGATTAGGATCAAAGTTTAATTTTATGCATTGATTTCAATCTTTGACATGACCTTACTCAGTCGATATTAAAGATATCAAGGTTATATTTTCACACAATGACATATATTTATTTGGCATATATTTTTTTTATAAACATCACAGAGGCTACACACATCTGAAAGCAACTAAAAAGGAAGTTTTAAATTTTAAAACATGTTCAGACATTAGCATAATACATTTAGTTAAACAAACATGTTAATTTCTCATAGCATTTCCTCCTTAAAACCAAATATTGTACTTCAGTGAGATACAGAGAAGGTGTACCTTAAAGATAAGCTCTGGTGTGGTGGCAGCCACTTCCTCTATGTCAACTCCACCTTGAGGGCTGCCCACCATCACGGGTCCATTACAGGTACGGTCCATCAAGATGGCAAAGTATGTTTCCCTGGAGATATCCAGAGCTTCTGCGACCATCACCTGCTCACCACAAACACAAACACGTCGATGATGGTGGATTTTAAAATGCTGAACATCATTGACAGACAGATTTTTAAAGCAAGGCAAAAGTGAAACTACTTTGGCAGCTGTATGTAGACCCCTACTGCTAATACAATGCAATGCAGACGTTTTGAGGCACGAGATGACGAATAGACCCTTTTACAGCTCACGTGATCAAATAGCCTGCACGTGCAGTTTGGCAACATAAGTGGTGTTGTTCCCCAGTGGTTTTAATGTGTTAGCAATTAAGAAAGTTTATTTAAACAGTTTCCCACCATTAAAACGTCTGGTTGTTGCGCTTGGTTGCACTAATATAATATCTTATATACGTATATATATATATGTATCTGACCACTTTATATTTGGCCACCTGCTAACGTCTTCTATCCACTCCACCATAGTAGCTGTGTTGAAAAAGTTAATTTTTAAAAATAACTTTCTCTATCTGTGTTGCTTCACTGCTAAATCTTACCATACTTCCGTTGCCAATATGTGCACGCATTCGTTGCCAGGTCATCATTGTGTACAAACAGTAAAAGGGTCTATAGGAAAAGCCACCAACAGGCAGGTACAAAAAACAACTATTAAAAATGGCTGACTGACACAGATGGATACAGATGTGAACTAAGAGGTTTTGGGGCTCTTTAATGTAGTTGTGGTGCTCATACGAACGATACTGCCTCCAAATCCTTCTCACTGTCTATTTATAACAATTTCTGATTAGAGATAGTAAAATCTGTATAATAATAGTAATATAATAGGCAGATTTACAAAAAAAGATTTCAGACAGAGGAAGATCAAGAAAGTAAATGCATGAAAAACAAGATGTGCACATCTGAAGCACCCATGTCCATTTTTAGATGCAACAATAGAGAAGATATTTTAATGTTTGCTGTTTTTGTTCATTTCATTTCCTCTAAAAACAGTTTCATCTATTTTATCATCTACTCTCGATCTCTTCTCAATTTATTATAAGACAGAGGAAGAAAACAAGACAGATATGGCAACACAGTTGAGTGAAAAACATCATGCGAACGTGGAGCTCTGATAACACCTCACAGGTTTCTTTCTGCTCCCAATCTGACAACATAATTACAACATATAAAAATGAGTCATTTTCAATCCCGAAGCGATGTTTAAACCTCACTGTAAAGTCGAACAACATCATCTGACGACTTAAGTCCCATTCAAACTGGTCACTGTACTTTTGGTCACTAGCCACGGCCACATCATGTCGCCAAATGTCTCTATGGCTTGGCACTAAAAATAGCAAACACTAAATGTAAATGAATGACTTGCTGTGACTACATGTTCACGTAAATGGTGCTATACTACAAAAGACAAAATTTTCCTTTTCCTCTCAATGAATTCATGAGGAAAACCTCATTATACAATAATGCATCCATGTGAGAAAGAAACCAAAGGGTTCCTGAATAGCAAATGGGGCGTTCTCTCAAACGCAGCGAAGGAAATTAATGTACATGGATGCTGAACGCTTGAGCTCGCATTTCCAAAGCATTTATTTACTTTTGGTGGTTGTATCCCAGCCATGTTCCTTCTAAAAAAAAAACCTTGAATTTATCCTACTCTTCCAGCCGTGCATCCCCACCCACATCCATTGCTCTTTCCCAGGCAGTCTTCTTTTGCAAAATATTTTGGGTAGTCGTGCAAAGGAAGGCTGGCAGCAACAAAATCGAAGTTCAAGGTCATGTTTAAATGCAAGAATAGGAAGACAAACACACGCTAAGTGGAAGAAGCCATCATTACTTCTGGAGGGGGAAAGAGAGAGAGATAATCAGAGATAAACATACGGGGGTAAGTAGGAGTATGGCAGTCTGTGTGGGTATCTGACACAAGGAGAGGCAAAGAAATGATATTTTGGCTTGTTAGTGACACATGGAAATGGCTGTTTACCATTATTCCCTACACACGGAGGTGTGACTCACACGGTTTATTCGTCTCAATGAACCATGACATCCAACTCAGCTAATAGCAAAAGAACAATTCTTAAAAAAGTAAGAGTATAAGAACACTGTAAGAGAAAAACAACTTTAAATGGTATGCATGGTACAGCTCTCTCCTGCAGCCATAAATAAATGTAGGAACAGTGAGAGAAAGTGGAAACATTATTACAATAGTGATTATTTATTGAATGCTATTATGGTGAAATTATACTGAAGTTGCACAAAGTAATAAAATAAAACAAAGAAATAATGCACTTCTCCATACCGTTTTTACTTTGACTCCTTCCTGAGGGGTTTGTTTGGTGGTCAGTTTGTAACCGAGCATCTTAGTGGCAAGCTCTCCAACAACAGCAGGGCTGATGGCAGTAACAAAAAAGTGTGTTAAAAGTTTCACATTTACAGTATAAACTTAAGAGAATGATGAAGAAATGCAGTAGAAATACTAATTTAAAAAAAACAATTATAACAATTTAGGAAAACAAAAAACAAAACTCAAAGTAAAGAAGGTTTCAAAAGAATGGGACCATTTTTTATTGAAACCTAGACAGTATAAGATTATAAAAAACTAAAAACGTAAAAACTATGACATCAAATAAAGAAAATATGTAAGATTTGTCAGTACCTCTAGGTCACTAATAAATCGCTAGTAAAAAGCTGATCTCTGATGCTCATACTATGCAAATTTTGACTGGGCCATACTGACCCCTATTCATATCTCGGTAATTTCCGGATGGCTGGCGGTTTGCAATAAATATCTTTTTACAATGTGGAAAAAACATTTGCAAGTCAAAGCCTTATATAAGATGTCCAATTACTTTTATTTAATTAAGTTTAATTTACCAGTATTGAGCCGGCGCCAGACCATAACTAACAGGGGGGCACTTGGCTTCCAACTGGGGGGGGGCACGCAATAGCAACAATAACTTGCAAAAACAAGACATTAAAACAACAAATACAGCAAGCACACACTAATACAACTGGTACAGACTGTCAGCTCATTTCCCGTATAAAGTGCAAAAGACCACAAACTATGCGCAAAACTATTGAACTTCGACCGTGGCGTGAGCGCAAGCTGAGCTCCGCTGCGCTTGCGCTTTGCTCGACACAACAACAAACGAATGGGTTTCATAGCGCAGTGCACACCGCGTCCTAGCTTTAAAAAAGCCACTTTACCATAATCACGTCTTAATGTTGTAAACGGTCTATAGCCACACTTCGCATTTAAGCTTATGTAATTTAAAACAACGCTTACTTACCTTTAAAATAGCTGAAGACAGCGTGTACGAACATTAAACTTGCTTAAAACAGTGTCCTGTAGATTTGTAAATTCCACCTCGACCTCTAATCTCTGAGTTTGAGCCAGCCTGTGTTTGCATAAAGTCAGATGAAGCAGGCGATGCTGGTTCGTTCTAAATGTTCTAATATCCATATTTTACACAATCCATAAAATGCCGTGAAAAAACACGTTGCTAGTATTAAGTCACAAATATGCTAAAGACGTAAGACGGGTGAGACGCGGCAATACATCCAATCAGAGAAACTGGTCTATTTTAATTAAAGAAAACATATATCAACTATATTTTCCTCATTTGATTACATTACAAGTCATGAAACATTCAATGTTCAATTTATTTTAATTATTCTTGATATATATTAAATTAATAAAAAACTTTAGGGGGGCAGAACAACCTGTCTGGGGGGGGCACTGCATGCGAATGCCCCCCCTTGACTCCGGCCCTGCCAGTATTGTCTCATCCCGTATTCCCGGTCTCAATCTCGCCACATTTTATCCCAATCTTGCGGTCATAATTACTGTGTATCATCTCTATAGTGCACTAGATATACAAAGTGTACACTTTAAAGTATGAAGTGTACTTTGTAAAGTCAAAAAAGTAAAAAAGTTTTGTTTAAAGTCCCCCTGTAGTCGATCATTTTATCACTTAAAACTCATCTTTGAGCATCATAATAGCATAAGTTTATCCTGTGACAGTAATTTCTTCATGCTTTAACACAGCTTAAATTTAACTACACCCTTGCCTCATTTAGTATTCAAATTAGTCTCCGCCTCCAGTTTTTCACACCATCTCCGACCATAAATATATAGAAATAGATGCTACATTCGTCAGTTTCAAACACATATTACTGTTAAGTGATGATGTGATTGGTTACATGTTTGTAACGTAGGATCACGGGAATGAGATTATCTTTGGGAAACTTCATTTTTACTAAGCAATGGTGCTGAATGATGAATTTGCACTAGGTTGTCTAATAGCATATTAAAATCACAACATTGATAAAAACTTGATTTTCACCACAGGGGGACTTTAAGAAAAATCTGCTACTGTATCACAATCCTGCAGATCTTCTGTAGCCACAAAAAGCACTGTGCTCATTTACTAGATAAAATAAGAATAGCGTGAGTTTCAGGACATTTCCTCTGGATGATTCCCTTCACCCTGAACGCAGGAGTACAGCATGGTGACAGTGATGCACGACGCAGGCATTCAGTCATAAATCAGCCCCTACTTGAGGAAACCGCATGGCTTTTGCAAAAGTTTTTAGAGATTGTTATATTTTCCACGCATTAATTCTCAAGGGTTCTTGTTTACAACACTTTACAGTTTCTTTTACACTTAGAATATTGGTTATTGCCACTAAAGCGACAAACATCTGAAAAATCCATTATTATATATTTCGAGGACACCTGCAATGACCTTAGTTATTAAAGGAATAAAACTCAGAAAAGCAAAATATATATGTCAAAAAATGGGCCACTGCACTCACTCTTTTGTTAAATGGACGCCTCCTTTCAGGCCGCTGTCGAACACTCCTTTGCCTCGTCCTCCCGCTAAAATCTGAGCTTTCAGGACAATCTCCTTCGCTTCTAAATGAAAACAAAAAATGATGAGAATGAGTTAGGAAAATAGATCAAGGTAAATGACATGGTGGTTAGTGCATATATGTGCCGCTTATGTGGATAATGCACGTTTGAATTAGGCTTGCAACCATATTGCTTAAAGATACAGTATGTTCCACTCATACCACAGCATATAACAAGCAGACAGAAATGTGTGAGTTTGGGAAAAGAAGTATTTTCAGCAGTAATTTGATTTTAGATATTACACTGATCTCCAAAGGCATGCTTTATGATGCGTCTTCCAGAGCGGTTAACAATTTTCCCATTTTCCACTTATTTCTTTCACCAAGAAAGAAACACTGAAACCCAGCGAAAAGCTGAAGAAATAATACTTTGCCATAAAACACTATAGTTGTATATGAATCATCTTATTGAATTCGAAATGCACTTGAATAATAAAATTGTACCAAGTTGATATATACAGTACATGTTAAATAAATAAATAAATAAATAAATATATATATATATATTTACAATTTCATATTAATCGAATGTTGGGAGAGGTCAAAAATGAGTCAGTAGTCCCTTGTGACTTCCTGCCAAGTGTCAACAACAGTTTGACAATGTTATGATCTGTTTTGCAATGTTATGATCTAGGATCAGAATGAGGTTTGATACATGTCAGTTTTCCACAGCAAGCATCTAACCAGAGTCTCATTGCTGCACAGGCTACAACAGGGACATGAACTGGCACATGGTATAATGACTTCAAAGTCATTAAAGCCTTCATATGATCATAATAGGCTGTCACGGTGGAGAATAATAAATGAGCTCAAGTTGGAGAAATGTGTCATGCAGGCATCTGGGAAATAAGTGGTGAATGAGAAATATTTTAAGTAGCAGAGAAAAAGCTACAGTATATGATGTGATTGACCGGTGCTGTAGACCAATAAGAGCATATAGGGGAAAAAAGGGGTGGAAAGAAGAGTCGCTTCATTTTTCCAGAAGCTGATACGCTTCACTTTTATGCCTTCGGGTATCTGCAAAGACGCTGGTGGCGTCCCCAAGTGTCATTTCATGATGCAGCGTAGATTTCCCTCAAAAGGAAACAGTTAATGTTTTGAGTTTATTTTGCAAACAATATAGAGCTTTTAACACACAGATTATGGAAAATAACACCCCCCTTACGACATTTGTTCACACACATTGGTTTTTGAAAGATGCATATGACAACTAGTCAGAACACTAGATTTAAAGCGAATTATGAGAGAACGTAAATTTTCTGGTGAATTATTTCTTTAAAGGAATAAATAGTCTACTCATTTTCAATATTAAACTATGTAATTACCTTAACTAAAAATTTGTTGATACATCCCTCTGTCATCTGTGTGCGTGCACGTAAGCGCTGGAGCGCGCTGCGACACTTCGATAGCATTTAGCTTAGCCCCATTCATTCAATGGTATCAAACAGATATAAAGTTAGAAGTGACCAAACACATCAACGTTTTTCCTATTTAAGACGAGTAGTTATACGAGCAAGTTTGGTGGTACAAAATAAAACGTTGGGCTTTTCTAAGCGGATTTAAAAGAGGAACTATATTGTATGGCGGAATAGCACTTTTGGGAGTACTTCGACTCGCCTGAGAAGTCCGCTCCCCTTCTCCCTCTCATAATGGGAGAGGGAGGGTGTTACTGCGCCGAGTCAAAGTACTCCCATAAGTGCTATTACGCCATACAATATAGTTCCTCTTTTAAATCCGCTTAGAAAAGCGCTACGTTTTATTTTGTACCACCAAACTTGCTCGTATAACTACTCGTCTTAAATAGGAAAAACGTTAATGTGTTTGGTCACTTCTAACTTTATCTCTGTATGATACCATTGAATGAATGGGGCTAAGCTAAATGCTATCGAAGTGTCGCAGCGCGCCCCAGCGCTTACGTGCACGCACACATGATAGAGGGATGTATCAACTCTTCTTAGTTAAGGTAATAACATAGTTTAATATTGAAAATAAGTAGACTATTCCTTTAAATAGGATGCATGTCAATGCTACGAAACCGTTTAAAATATAATCTGTGCATGGCAAAAAAACTTCTTACATACAAAACCTTAAACAAAAAAAAATTGAATGATCTGGGGTAGTTGTAGTACCAAGATCTGGAATTATTGCAGACTGGGGTCGAACCCCCGTAACCCTGAAAAGTTCTCTCACTTTTTAGGTGCTGATTAAGTCTCACTAACACTGCTGTGTTGCACAAACCACAACTTCACCATTGACTGCAATGCATACATAATTTATCACTGCCACACAGAGCAGATAGCATTGATCATGTGTGTGACCATCAGCGATAAGAATGCAGAAGTTGCAAAACGAGAGATATGGAAGCTGTTGCATCATTAAATCTAAACTGAGAGAGATGTAACGAAACAAGTGAGGAAAGGCTGGTGAGTCGAAAGACTTGGCAGAAGACCTTGTGTCCAAATAAGAGATCTGATAGTGTAAGACAGGACACTACAGCAAACTGGAATGAGATGAGAGCTACAGGAGACACAGATAAGAGTGATATAGAGCAGAAAGAGACAGAGAGAGAGGGGCACAGAGATGTGCTTGTATGTTCAGTTGAAAAACACGAAAGATGAAGAGATGAAAACCTGGAAATGACGACGTGAACAAGATATGCTGTTTATAGGTAATTACAGGTATGTGTACTGACACTGCTTGTGTAAAAATAAGATCTTATAATATCATTAACATTTTAGGGCTACTTAATAGCGTTCATGAGTAAAGTGGCTATTAAAACTGAAAGAGCGCATATATGACTTAATTTTAATTATCAAAAGTGATAATGGCAACCAACCGATATTTCTGAATGACCCGAGACTGGGATTAAGCTGATATAAAACGAAAGTATCTGATGAACACACTGAAAAAAAATTCCGTAGAAATTACAATGTTGTTGCAGCTGGGTTGCCGGTACTTTACCGTAGATTTAAATTTATGTTATTTACTGGCAAGAGTTTGTTCAAAGTTAAATAAATTTTAAATATTAACAAGTCTTTATCTTTACAGAATAAAACTATACAATAACAGCCTCATGCAAAACATTCTGGTAACCAGAAATCATCATCAACCTTTTTCTGTTTTTTGCTTCAGATTTTGTTTCCCAGAATGTTTTGCTTGATGCTGTTTTTTTAGTTTTACTCTGTAAAGACAAAGACTTGTAAATGTTAAATGTACATTTAACTTTGAACAAAATGTTGCCAGTAAAAACATAAATTTAAATCTACGGTAAATTACCGGCAACCCAGCTGCAATTTCAATGGATTTTTTTTACAGTGCATGTAATACGCGCTGAAAGCATCAGGTTAATATAATGATCAAATTTTTAATGGAGGTGGCATTCAGCGGCTTTTGCATCCAAGATCCTCATATTTATATAAGGGTGTTTTTAATCCAGCATATATTTTTCAGAGTAAGTTTTAGAAAGTCAAAAGTGTAATTTAACTCAAAACCTCAAAGTTCAATAATAATATGCTTAGATACAGCATTTGTCAACTGATGACTAGCACTGGTGCTTCCTACATGTTTAACATCATAGTTATTAAATCACGAAGCACCATATTTCCAGAACCTTAGTACATCATGCTCAATCCATCATATGTCAATTATCTTTATTTAGTCAGTTCAGGAGTGATGCTCATGCCAAATGTTGCACTTTAATTCAAAGCACCCATTTATATCTCATGGATTAATGATGTGAGCTGCAAATTAAAAAGTGAAAGAAGCATGAGGCCTGTAGTGATCAGAGCAAACCCAACAATTGACATATTTGCACTTGAATAATTGAAATATTTTATTAAAATGCATTGAAAATGTTGTATGCATGTTGCATTGGTGTGTTTGGTGGTTTATAAACTAAAGGATGCTTAGCAAAAAAATCTTTATGAAGACATAGCCCAGGACAATGACTACAAAAATTATTACAAAAGAGAATCTACAAATGCAGATAAAAATGATTACCTGTGAGATTTTAGTTTTTCTAATTTGTTAGTATATTCGAATAAAACCTAGATTCCCACTGTTGTTTGCATTTCTGACAAAATATTTTGTCTAATAAATACCTTTAAGGTTAGTGTTTTGTCTATTTTGTACCATACAGATCATATTTTTAATGGTTTAATCTGCATTTTCACCCCAGCGACAACCCCAGTGACAAAAAACGTACAGTTTTGTCACTGTTTCACATTTCACTTTTGGCCAGTTCTGTGTGTATGAAGAGTTTGGTTTCAAAACGAGATAACTCTGTTTTTAAAATTTAAGTCAAAACATGTTTATTATCATGTTATAATGTTTATTTTTGTGTTTTATTGTGCTACTTAGTTGTATTTATTAAATTATGATGGCTTTAATCAAAACAAACCAACTGCAATTTGATTAAAATTACGCACAAAAAAAACAAGATTTTTAACTCTTTCGCCACCAGCGTATTTTTTTTTTGTGCCAGCATTTTTTCATGATTTTCACAAAAGTTTAATGCCTTCCAGAAAATTTTATTTTTAAATATATAAACATATTATTAGGGCTGGGCAAAAAAAAAGATTTTTCAATTAATCGTTTTTTTTCCTGTGAACGATTCAAAATCGATTCTCACAGGCCACGAATCAATTTTTTCTCATTTTATTTCGCAAACATTGAATGTTGCCTTGCGCAATGTTACCAAGGAGCGAGAGGCGAGCCTGTCATTCATTCATTCAGTCTATATTCTTATTATAATATAATATAATATTCTATATATTCTTTATTCATTGAGTTGAATCGAGAATCGAGTATAAAAATCGAGTCGAGAAACGGGACCGAAAATCGGACCGAGAATCGAAATCGAATCGTCTTGATAGCTTGTGAATCAAAATCGGAATGATCTGGAACATCTGAATCGATACCCAGCCCTATATATCAAATGAAAGAACAGACCCTCTGCGCTTCCAAAAAAAAAAAAAATTTCATCCTACCTTCATTAGTTATCTTTTTAACAACTCTCAAATATGGGTAGGTTTCTTCAAAAACAACATTTTGATAAATCAATTTTGTTTGTGAAGGACTTTTGTTAGAGATCAGATACAGAGCGATCCCCTAGGGCAGGGGTTCTCAAAGTTTACATTCAAAGGTCCAAATCTGAATTCTCATCATTTTCATAGGTCCGGAAAAACTTTATGTAAATCATTTGTTTATATAACAAATCAACACAAATAGTTTGGGAAAAACATAAGTGTATTTTGCATTTAAAGTAAACATTTTTTTTTTAAACATAAACACAAGAAATATGCCAAAAGTAACCAGGTGCAAAATACAGAGCAACCTAATTAGAGAAATGGCACAGTATGTTCTCCATCAGATGCATAAACCATGGCAAAAAAGGTGTGGTTGGTAGGCAGAGACACTGACCAAAATTAGGGGTGCACCTATAAATTGGCTGATGATGCTTGCTATGCTTCTCAATGAAGTACGGTGAAATGCCGCTACATCCAAAAGCCAGGGGGCGCTCTCGGACAGAAACTTAATATGTGCTGCAGACGAAGAACCAGAAACACGCAGCTCCAGGAAATGTCTTAAGGATATATTTATATTGCTGTTCTTCAAACCTTTTCAGGTATTTTCATGATAATAAAGAATATGTATAATGATTATGTTTGACGAGTGTTGCTTTTTCAAATGCATGTTTTAAATGAATCAAACCAACTGTGATTTCAGATTGATTAGGACTTACTGATCAAAAGCCGTAGTACATGAAGTACCTGTGCATAATATCTGGGTGTGATGGCTACAGCGTCACACAGGAAATTTTTAAATAACTCGTTTTATTTTCGGACCAGGAATATTCTTAAATCTAAAAGGAAAAAAAACTAAACAAATGGTTTACAAGTTTAATATGCATTTGTAAAGTAGCAAATGCACACATTTAATCAATCACATAGAAATGAATGCACTTGTAATATGAAGTGGACGCGGATCCGGATCAAGTTCCCGTCGGGTCCGGATCCGGACCGGAGTCCGGACTTTGAGAACCCCTGCCCTAGGGCGATACTTCTGGGTTTTACAAGTTGCACCCGGTGGATAATAGTGGTATTGCGGAAAGCTGGAAATACAAGTCATTGGCAGGAAAGTGTTTTCTCTTAAAAGATGAGATAACTCGTTAATGGTGGCGAAAGAGTAAAAAAAAAAACAAGAGCTATCTCTTTTGGAACCAAACTCTTCATATACATATTTTCATTACTGTTTCAAAAGTTTAGTAAAAACTAAAACATTTTCCATGATTTAAAAAATCTTTTAGTCTGAAGGTATATGCTCAAATGTTTTAAATTACTTTTATAGCCAAAAACATTATTGTACCAATATATTCATTTCTGTTATTCGAGAACTACAAATTTTGAAGAAAAAATATTTTTGAAAGCGATGTTTTGGACTAAATAATAAAGAAAAAGCACAAGCAGTCAATAAGAGCCCATAATAGATGACAATTCCTTCAACATAGTTTAAAAAGCATCAAGAAGCTGCCTGATAAAATCCTAGGAGTGCATTTCTGGAAACTACACAAATGGTGACTACACTGAAGTAGGCATAAATTCAACATAGTTTTGATTTATTTCAAAATCTTTTGGTCTTGACATAATTGCCATAGTTATATTTGTGATGCATTTAATTTCATAGTTTTGATGAGTTTACCATTATTCTAAAATCTGGGAAATAAAAAGTACAATTAAAAATATATGAACGTAGTGTGTGTTTTTTACTATTTTACTAACCATCCAATCTCATAATTCATACTCATGTTGACAATTCCATCACATCAATCACCAGAGTGACACTTTAAATGCCTCAAAGACAAAGAAACTGGCTTTCTGATTGTTTAACCTGAAGCTACACATCAAGCCACACCATGAAATGATATATGAACTTCATCCAGACATTTTTTTCTCCAGGAGCAGCCTGGAACTCCAGGCACCAGACCTATGCCATCAACCAAGCACAAAATGTTTAACTGCCCAACGATGGCCAATTATAGCAGCCAATCAAAATTGTAACTTGCCATTTCTAAAAAGCTTTTAGGAAAATGTACAATATGCATCTGTGAGCAAGGGTATGCCATCTGTGAATGACATTAGGTTGAGACAAGCCAATTGATAACTATGAGAAACCACATTTTTCATACTTCTAGAAGCAACAAAAAAACATATTTTTAGCTAGCGTGGGCAGGCATATAATAACACTTTGTTACAGAAGACAGACAACACAGCTGGCAGGATTTCTATATTGCAATCCTATTTGAAATTGATTGACATCTTTTGGTAAGCAGGAAATTTGATCATTTCTCAATGAAACTAAGCAACGTTAGCTCCCGGAGACGTGCAGTGACAATACTTTTCATGTAATAACAATTACATAATACTTAATGATTATTCTGTCTCATACTGTGTATTACCGCAACAGACATCTAATTACTTGAAAATCTGTTATCTTGAACAACAGCATTAGCACTGCCAGGTTAACAAAAGGTCGACAAAAAGTTAAACATGGCATTTGTTCAGTAAACTGTATGATTTGCTCATTAACCGAATGCTAAATGAACAGTACGGTACTCATTTAATTCTGGGGATAATTTGCATTACTGTCATTTCATTATTTAAAATGAATAAAGCATTAAAAATTCCCCCTTTGGGCCACAATGCTTACTGAAGTAAAACACTAATATTTTCTCTCCCTATAGCATAATGTTTTCCGCACTCCCATGTATTATAAAAAGAAAAAACATGCAGGGACAAATATGTTTATACGGTTTCAATCGCATCAGAAGTAATTGAAGTAATACAGTCACTTCCTCTCAGCCCTGGAATTGCTCATTAATGAACTCAAATTAACTTGAAGCCTATGTACCAATGACAGCATTCAGCAGAGCTGGGCGTTTATTTCTGCTTGACTGTTTCCCATTCCCTTGCCTCTAATGTCTCCCTGACTGTGGACATGACTGCGGGGTAAAAGAAACAGAAGTGTCCCGTTGTTTGATATTCAGCGAAAGCAATGGGGTGTGGTACAGGGCGACTGTATGATATCAGACAGCGAAGAGAGAACAGAGGGGAGTCAAGATCCCTTATGTGTGTTTAATACAGTAAAATGGGTCAGGAGAAAAAGAAACATGCTAAACAGATAGCCCACTGAGGTAACCAAACATTGGAAAATGAAACATCTTGTGCTAACACAATCACAGAATGTTCTGGAGCTCTGTGGGCATTATAGTAGCAGTGATTACGGTAAATTACTGTACTTTCTTACCCATAGTTGTCGTCATCATAAGCCCCAAAAATGATTGTAAACATCAATGACTCAAATGCTGACTGCTGAAAGGGTCATGCCATCTCACATGCTCAGATGACTCACTTTTTTTAGCAGGAATATTCAATGCGGATCTGTTTAGGAAAATATCAGGAAAGCGGTACTCGAATGGAACCGGTTAAATTTGTGACTGATGAAGCGAAAATGAATTATTAACCAACCTTGAAATAACTTTTAAAGTGTTGTTTTCATTCACAAAAAAAGTTCTGCACACTGTACAGTACGTCTTTATGTGCCTCATCTAATTTGAGAATAAAAAAAGTACCACATACAGAACAAACCCATGACCTGCTTGAGCCAATGTGCCGCAGTGTTTGCCACCTCTTGACATCCTCATCTGCTTCACCCTACACCGAAAACAAGCCATACCAGGAACAACAATCTGGCTCCAACTCCAGTCTAATGATGTCCGTATGCTTGAAAACAGAGCAGAGGTTGATAAGAGAGCGCCACTTCTGCTGTCTCAAGTTTCAGTGTGCGTTATTTCAACTTCAGCTGTCACCATGTCACTGACTGCCAAGTTCTTGTTAAATTTATCCACCTGCTCCTCGTCACAATCCTTCATAATGATCTCCAGCCTCCTTCAGAGTGTTTATACGAGCAACAAAAGAAAGGAGAGACCGGAGTTTCGGCTTTGTGTACCATTTAAACTGGTTGGAGAAGAGGACAACTATGCTACCTTGACATTTTTGAGAAACTATTTATATTAGGTAACTATTTTTAAGAAAACGCTACAGAAAGCTATAACACACACAAAAAAATGATTGCATGCTAATTTATGTCTTGTTTCAGTGTCATCATGTAAATGAATTCTTTGTCTGAGGCTTTCTATTAAACTGATAATATATACACACTAGGAAGTTTGCATAAAGTGTAAAATAATAGTACTGTAGGGAAACTAAAGATTCAGTTCTGCTCTGTTTCATTGAACAAGTTTTAGATCCCTAACATTTACATGTATGCTTTAGCAGACACTATTATTCAAAGTGACTTAAGCTGGAAGTATTAAAGGATAATTCCGGTATTGGAATTGGATGAACTACGGTGATGGACGCTGAAATTTTGACAATGGGTCGTGTTTTGAAATTTTGACTCGTTTAGAAGCGTCTCTTCACTGCTTCAGAATGGAAGTCAATGACCATGCACAAACATGTCATTAAAACAACACTTAATGTTCATTTTCAAAACTGTACTACTCACCGAGTGGTCCGTGGTGTTAGTTGATGATTAAAAACAAATATATCGGCTCAATGTATGATTTCAATCCGTGTAATTTGCTATAGTGGAACTATTTGTTCAGATACCTCACAACCGCGTATATACTTCCGCCCTATATTTGAGTCTGAAGCGTCAGCACACTCCTGACCACTTGATGGCGACAACCACTTTGCCATACAAGTACGCTCGGTGTCTAGCGTATAGACAGTCACAATCAAGCTCAACTTTTAAACCTAAGGCTGGTCACTGAGCCATCAAATATAAGAAACATTTCTTCTGAGAGAAACCGAGCAAAAAAACTACAACCACATGTAAACAGACCCCTTTTCTGTTTCTGGCGGCGGAGTGATATATCAGCGATCAATGAGTCTTCCAAGAGAAGTCAAAGGAATTTTACAAAATGCCAAATAAAACACGACAGAAACTGTATTTCGCTACACTACTTGTTTTTAATCATCAACGAATTAAATGTCTGTGTACACGTAAGGGTCAAATAAACAATGCTTTGTAAGGCTGTGCATTCGACCGTGTGTGTACGTTCATATACACATAATAAAAAAAAACATACTATACTGCTAGCTTTAAAGTGCATTCATCTATTCCTTATTTTTTGGGACCGAACCCCCTTGACCTTTCACTGCTAACTCACTGCTCTACCAGTTGAGCTACAGGAACACAACCTAACAGTTATTATATGATTAACTTTACAGCAATGGGCGATATTAAAACTTGCAGTTGGTATAAAGTTTAACCAAACCAAATATAGACAGCACTCCTCTAGCTGTAAAAAAAAAATGAATAGGTCAGCAAGAATCCAACGAGCACAAAACGGCAATACCGCTTTAATAAATTATCTCAGTCTCTCACAGCCCCTCAAATAATCCATATTTAGCATTTTAGACTTTGTCTCTAAGCATTTTTCATACGTTTTCATCATCTCTATTCTTATAGTCGTCTCGCTCTCCATTCTCCGCCTGTCCGCGGCAACATCTGGCAATGGGAACATTGTGCTGCTGTAGGAAATGGCAAATCTGTTCGCAGTGCCCTTGCGTGTGCCACATTAACCTTACTTCAAATCTCACCCACCCACATCAGTCACGCCAAATGGAAATGTGCTGCTTGTGTAGCACGTGAATGTGGCCATTTTAAAGCTTGCAAGTGTGCTTGCCTGTGAGAAAGTGAGGTGAAATGAAATGTAAATTGCGGCTCGGTTTTGCATGGCCACTGAAACAAACCTGCAAAAGAATGGAATTTTTCCAAGTATCCTGGCAGGGAATGACAGCGAGAAACTTCTATTTATTATCCGTCTTACCTGTATGACAGGCTTGGGCACTGAAATCACGTCTATCCTGATGCATACTTGGAACTTTGGTAGGACTCAGCGAATGATATTGCTGACTTATAAAAATGTCCGAGACTTGATGTTTTCATAAAGCTTGTATTCGGCAACACAAATGCCAAAGTATTTACTAGTTTTACGACTTACTTCGCCTGACTGACGTGTTATTTTAAAAGCAGTTACCTACAAAAAGCCAAGGTGATTTTTCATGTCAGGATGATCAAACAGAGGCCTAATTGGTTGTTACTGCACTACATACACAAGCCGAACTAATTTAAAAGTCAAAACTTTTCCGAAATCTCAAACATAATGTTTTCTGATCTTCCGAGTCAATACAGATGATCAACTGTCCATTTCACAAGCGCTAACAAGATCCAGATTGGTTATCCTTGGTTTTCTTGCATGGTAAACATCCATTTTTGTAAGGGATTAGTCCAAGAGAGATTGCGCTGGCTCCCGAAAAGCATTTTTCAAACTCACCAGAGGAGGCTGAAGTAATTAAGTGAGAAAAGTTTCCTCAGGGACGCTGTGGGGCTTTCATTACCCTTTCTGATTCATTGTCCCGACACAATATCAAACTGAAGAAAAGAGAGCGAGAGAACGCTGACTTTCATTCGGAGACAGGCTGGCCGTGATGGAGCTGGAACGAGTGTGTAAATCCGGGTGCTGTATCTGACCTCCGGCTAGCTCGCTGCTTTATTCCACCCTCTGGAACACTCCACAAGCTGTCAACATCCATGTCCATGTCAATCAACGCCGCTGTCGTATCCCTATCTCTCCTCAGTTCCCAGATAAAGAGCAAAGCTATTGCTCAAATCGAACTGACTCACATAGCAAGAGATGTTGGCCAGAAACTCTGCAGAAAAACATCAAATTGTCTAAACAATGTCAGGTTATCCAGTGTTCAGAACCAAAATACGTTAGTGAATATATTTACAAACCTGTGGTAGCTAGTGGGGGTACATTGCGATTACTGATGCTTTTAAATGCATTCAAAACACATGCTACAGTAATGACATCACAAAGTGTGTTCATTCTTAACTCTTTCACCGCCAGCGTTTTTAAAAAAAAGTTGCCAGCCAGCGCCAGCGTTTTTCATGATTTTCACCAAAGTTTAATGCCTTCCAGAAAATGTTCTTCTTTAAATATATAAACATACAATATACCAAATGAAAGAACAGACCCTCTGCTTTCAAACAAAAAAAAACCGTTTCATCCTACCTTTAGTGGTTCTTTTGCAATCAGCTTTTGAATATGGGTAGGTTTTTGCAAAAACACCATATTTTGAGCAAAAAGCAGAGATAATTCAATTTTTATGACGGACTTTTCATAGAGATCCATTCAGAGCGATCTTTAAAACAGACACGGACATGCAGCAGCTTGCCATAGGGCAATACTTCCGGTTTTAAAAAGTTGCGGGTGGATAATAGCGACCTGGTGGATAATAGCGGTATTGCGGAAAGACGGAAAATCTCGTCATTGGCGGGGAAGCGTTTTCTTTTAATTGACGAGATATCTCGTCAATGGCGGGGAAAGAGTTAAAGACCTCTCTCAGATAGCTCTATTAGGGTGTGGGATTTTAAACAAGTGGTTTTGCACCTATTTGGCTCCCCCTACTGGCTTAACTTGCAATCTCATTACTGATTGGCTGACTTTGCTGCCACTCAAAAAAATTTGCCAATTATTTTAAAGTGGAGGGGTGGTGAGATGCCTGTGATGTCATAAGGATCCGTTTTCGAGATTGGACTGTTTTCTGGCTGACATTTCTAAAAGAGGAATTTCTATGAGACTGAGATGTTTAGCATGTCTAGCACTTTTTGTATGTTCGTGAATGCGGGTAGACAACCATTATTCAACAAAGACAAGGTAAAAATTGTTTTTCATTCTCTGTCCCCTTTAAGAGTAGAAGACAAACATAAGGTTGAATATTGGTTGTTTAGCTTAAAGGTGACAAAGACTGATTGACTGGGGTATTTATCCTTGTTCTGTGATGTGGCATGTAGACAACAACATTTTGGTTGGGTCTGTAATGCCTCAAAAGCTTCCTAAAAACCTCTCTCAGAAAGCTATATTAGGGTGGGGGTGAGAGGTCAGAAGTATGCAAATTATTTTGAAGGGGAGGGAATTAAATGAGAGTTGGGGGGCAGCGAGATGCATTTTACGTAATATGCATCCATTGTTCAGATTGGGCCATTTTCTGGCGGACATTTCTAAAGGAGGAATTTCTATGAAATGGAGATGCTTAGAATATCTAGCACTTTTCGTATGTTCGTGAATGCGGGTAGATTACCCTTATACAACTAAGACTTAAGATAAAAATGTTTTTTTCATTCTCTGTCCCCTTTAAAAGTCCATATTTTACTTATCGCATTTGAATATTGCATTGTCAAAACTAGCATAAATTTTCTCTGACATTGTAATCGTCTGCTGAAATCGTGCGACAACCCTAAGCAGCAATAACACCCTGTTTCCAAGCTTGACAGACAGCAACCTATTTCAAGGAGGGATTTGTATTTACCTTATACAGCAGCCTGTTGGAAAAAGCAAAAAATGAAAGAACAAACGCAGTGTGGGAAGGGAACAAAAGCGAGTGCATTTCTCCTCCTAAATTTGACGCTCAATGGACCATGGAATACTTCTAATAAAACATGCAATTTAGAGCCCACATCATCCAAGTAATGGTGTCGCACCTTCTGCTTGTAGACGCTGGCAGCACTGTGAGGTCTGGGGGCGTGAGGTATGATAATGTGCCATGTGTAATATCAACGCAGCCGAGCCGTCAACAAACTGAAATTACATTTTGATTTGTGAGCTCCCTCAAACACAGCATGTATTCCCTTTGTGTGTATTTGTACAATAATTTGAAAGGCATTTTTAACAACCACTGCACAAATCATTTCTCCAATTACAATTCTTTATGATCCAATGTGGAGCTTTTTGTGTTGCGAGGAGACTATTTGGCCATTTTGAAAGCCTTAACTTTCCTTTTGGTGTTAAGTAGTACAGTTATTTAAGTAATAAGTTGCCAGCTCCTGAAAGAAAAATGTAATATGCATGTACTTAGTTTTGTCTGCAGTATTAAATAGAATTAATATTAAAGGGATAGTTCACCCAAAAATGAAAATTCTGTCATCATTTACTCTCTCTCCTGTTGTAACAAACCTGTTTAAATTTCTTTGTTCTGATAAACATCAAAGAAGATATTTTGATGAATGTTTGTAACCAAACCAATCACAGGCCCCATTGACTTCCATAGAAAGATAAAAGAATACTATGGAAGTCAATGCAACCTTAAATATGTTCCGTTATGTTCATCAGAACAAAGAAATTAATACAGGTCTGTAACAACATGAGAGTGAGTAAATGAAGACAGAATTTTCATTTTTAGGTGAACTATCCCTTTAACATTGTACAGTACATGTTGTGCGCTAATGAAACTAGCAACACCTAGATATATATAAAAAAAGACACCTAAAAGTATACAAATGTTGACCTCACTAATCGAATTGAATAAAAGTTGATGATAGTTAACTATTGGAAAGGTGACACAGTCATTGGGTATTATAAAAGCTTTTTCATATCTTTTAAATCTAAGATCAGAGAAAGCAGTAGGACCAGCCATCAAACAGCGCCTATCAAAGACATTCTTCGAAAAAATCAATGATAAGAGCAACTAAACCTGGAAAAAAAGGCCATTGTATATAATGAAGGAAAATAAAGGCTATCAAAAATTAATTTTCAAAGAGCCAGACGTGTTAATTGAACAGAAAGCATTTCACAGGTGAGGATAAAGAAGAGGAGTTTGTTGTGGAAGCTCTACAACATTGCAAAAATGATTAGTTAATAGATCAGCTATTATTATTAAGGTTGACACAAGCAATTTAAACCCACAAAATGGCTCTTCTACCTGACAGACATCACCAAAATAGGTGTCCTGACAAATCGCAATTGTCTCTGTGACAGCCCTGGCTCCATCAACAGCACAAGAGAATCTGTGCCTTGCCTGCGAGCTTGGAAGTAAATCCGCCTGTCAATCATTTTGCATGTTCAGGTTAGTTCACATGCCCTTATTTGAATGGCTAAATCTGGCAGAAGATGGTTTCTATTACAATGTTAATACAATGCATTGTTTATGGAGTTTGCAAGACAATTGACTTTCTGATCTCTTAATTTGGTTTTGATATCGAGAGTGCAGATTCGAACTTCCAGACCAAAAGTTATTACATAGAAAAAAATGCTTAAAGAGATAGTTCATCCAAAAAGGAAAATAATTTCATTATTGACTCACCCTCATGTCGTTCCAAACTTGTAAGACCTCCTTTCATCTTCGAAAAACAGTTTAAGATGTTTTATATTTAGTCCAAGAGCTTGTTGACCCTTCATTGAAAATCTATGTACGGTATACTGTCCATGTCCAGAAAAGTAATAAAAACATCATCAAAGTGGTCCATGTGATATCAGTGGGTCAGTTAGAATGTGTTGAAGCACCAAAATACATTTTGTTTCAAAAATAACAAAAATTACGACTTTATTCAGCATTGTCTTCTCTTTCGCGTCTGTTGTGAAGCGCATGCGCAAGACTAAAGTCACAGGACTGCAGTGAAGCGGATGACGTGTTATCCTCAGATATGTTTGCAAAGTTTTTTTTTTCAAACCTACAGCATGTGTCTCCCTTAGACTGTAAACAAAGCCCAAGCACACAAAAAAAAAAAAAAAAAAAAAAAACAGCTGGGGCGCACCAGATAACACGTCAGCCGCGTCGTACGTCATCCACGTGACTGCAGTCACATGACTTTAGTCTTGTGCATGCGCTTCACAACAGATGTGGAAGAGAAGACAATGCTGAATAAAGTCGTCATTTTTGCACCAAAATGTATTTTCGATGCTTCAACACATTCTAACTGACCCACTGATGTCACATGGACTACTTTGATGATGTTTTTACATTATACGACCTTTCTGGACATGGACAGTATACCACACATAGATTTTCAATGGAGGGTCAGCAAGCTCTCGGACTAAATATAAAACATCTTAAACTGTGTTTCCAAAGATGAACGGAGGTCTTACGAGTTTGGAATGACATGAGGGTGACATTATTTTCATTTTTCAGTGAACAATCCTTTTAATATGATACACACAAATCGGCTAAAACTGGCAGATTGCAATGCGCCCTTTGCAAAAAGTTTTATAGCAATAAAAAATCTATTTCTCATAATGCTAAACATATTTGCATGCAGTATATACCATGACATAAACAATGGCATGCACTATATCTCAATGTAACAATCATGATATATCCCATTATGGGATGGCAGTCAGCTCCACTTATCCAACATATGCCGTGTGCGAGGTGGCTCTCAGAAATAAGGAAAGACTCAGCAGATGGTGTGTATGCAGCAGAGTGTAGGGTCGGCGGAGAGACATATGGTGTGATGCCACTGATGAAGAGCTTTGAGTGGAGAAGTGCGAAAAGAAGAAGAGGCTTTGAGGTCCACTGAGAGCTAAAGCTGACGATTTTACCAAACTGGACAACGGGAATGGCAGCAACAGACAAGTGCATCATTTAGAAATCAGGCTTTATTTTTGTTATTAATCTTTTGGTTTCTGATTCAAATGGTATCTTAATAGGCTTAAATTACTAACTCAACTATGGTTGCCTGGCTTCTACCATACCAAGATTTTGGATATAGCAAGACTGAGCGCTGCTATTCCTATAAAAAGGAGACAATGCAATGCACCATGGTTGCTATGGCGAGGGAGTCCAACCTTTCAGTTAAAAAAAAAATTAATAATCGATAATGACTGGTGCTTCTCTATGGGAGGGGATCTATATACAATGCGCAATTTGAGCTTCAAGTCCCCATGAACCGGTTGTCGTGATCTACTTTACTTCCATGTTGTGACGTATTTCTGGGTGAAGCATAATATCACACAAGGAAAAGGTGGGTGCGGCTTGTGTTTTCCATTGTGCTTTGATTGGATATTGAAAAGTAGGCTTTGTATTCAGAACTGCATCAGACTGACAATTGGAGGAGGTGGAGTTAACGTATGCTCCCACACAACCGTCTAGCTAACGTCATCAATGAATGATCGACAGCAGAAGGGCGGAAGGACATTTTTTTGTTTTTTATTGAAGTTTATGAGGGCACAGGATTTTTTAAAAATAATGACTTATACATTTTTTTTATAAAATAACACTGCAATATTACATAAAAAATAAGGATTGTCAGTTTTAATTTCATTGGGACTTTAAGAAACGTGGTGCCGTTGATGTCAGGTTTAATTGTTTCTCCATATAAGTAAGTCTTGCATGACTGAAATTACTGCCCGTAGGTATTTCAAACATGGCCGCCTAGTGGTGCGTCTTTCCTTAAGGAACTGGGACCATTTACCAGCGACTACAATGTATACTTTCAGAGTTAGAAACAGTTGAATGATTTGCTACTGTTTTTAACACTTATGCTGCAAACACACCCAACATGAGCACTGCGTTTCTGTGTGTTATTATCCCCTTCTGACATCACAAGGGGAGCCAAATTTCAATGACTTATTTTTTCACATGCTTGCAGAGAATGGTTTACCAAAACTAAGTTACTGGGTTAATCTTTTTTTACATTTTCTAGATTGATACAATCATTGGAGACTACAGCACTTAAACATGGAAAAAGTCAGATTATCAAGATATGGCCCCTTTAAGTTTCAACTCAACCTTGAGCACACCTATATCTAGTTTGGATTTACTTGGAGTTCAAATGTCTGATCTGTGGTTGGTTGCATTACATGTTGTTCAGTCAATTTATGTCAGTTCTCATCTAGAATAAGGTTCAATGTGGACCACACTGGCTATACAAGACTGTAATGTCTCATACCACAATTTAATAAAAGCACACCCTACTCAAGAAACTTTAAAAGTAGTGTTGAGAATGAAATTAATCTGTACTAACAACAGCTTAGCTTAGATCTGTGAAACACAGGCCTTGCTATACAGGACTTTGAGAAACATCTGACAAGATATAAAAAGGATGACAACCTCACGTCTGTGTAATAGCGTGATGATAGAAAATGGGGCACAGGTGCAATGTCCTTGAAAACTCTCTAGGCTACATTTTCAAAAAGCGTTGCCCTGTTAATTATTCCCCATAAAGTTCAAAGCAGCTTCTGTGATTGATAATGCTCTCAATCTGGATGACGTGAGAAAGCTGTTAAGAAAATATAATCGGCTGAAGATAAAGCATTGAGAGTCAATTTTTCCCTCGGCGTAATGACTGCCTTGTCAAACGTAGCCGGAGTAACTCATGTCACCTTAATCAAAATTTCCCATGAGGCTACTACCAAAACATTCTCCTCTTAAAGTTGCCTTAAATTCTCATGCCAAACTCGATGTAAAATCCGGAGACGAGAGTCAAGCCCTTCTGTATTATGGCGTATACTTCTGTCTCTCTCTTTTCAGGGTTGTTGAATGTCAAAGTAATTCAGCATGCGGCTGTAAGTTGACACATGAAACTTACCGCCTCCCTAATAAGGACACATGAGATTTGACTGCCATGCATAAACCATTGCTGTTTACTTTGAATATTCATACCTTACTGAAATGTATTAATACAGCTCTCTCCTGTTAATTGTTTTAGTCTAACTCGCTTCCCTCTGTCATTTTAAACAAGCTCTGATTTCTGAATTAATAAGTGAAGAAAGAAAAGCTGGAGTAAGAAGTTTGTGAGAGAAGCGCATTAAAGACATAGATACAAGGAGAAACACCTGCAAGGTATAACTAAGCCAGACCTTAGGATTTGTTTGTCTGGATTTGAAAATGAATGTCTGTCTGGACCAAAAAGTTTCAAAATACCTGGATCTGTTAGTGCTCTTATTCATCTAAATGACACTTGCTTGGCTTGGACTGAATTTCTTGGAAGTATGCAAGGGAGTAATTGGGGCCATTATGGGTATTAATGAGTTAAAAACAATGTATTTTAAAGACTAATGACTTGATATAATGCCAATATAAGTGATATAACACAACTAAATAGTGTCAAGTAGGGGTGCACGATTCAGAAAATTTCACGATTCGATTCGATTCTGATTTTTAGGCTCAATATTCGATTCAAAATCGATTTTCGATTCAAAAACGATTCGCGGTTTAAAAAACGATTCTCAGTGTGTAAATGTAGTTTACTTTTCCTATGTGACTGATTGTAGTAGTCGATATACAATTTAAAAAAAAAGAAACACAACAAATTAAAGGTAGTTTGATATTAATTGTTATGAAGCAATTAGATGACCCCTTTTATCAAACTCTATTAAATACAATAGTATATTAATGATAGACAGTGCAGGTCTATAGATTATAAATGTGACTGGTGTTATAATGGTTATTATTTCTATTAGAAAGAGCAGAAGCAGGAAAAGTGTATCTCTTTCTATTTCTTTCTTGCCGATTAAAAAAAAGCTAAATCCACTCATCATTTCAGATTCAAAAGTCTGCTTGCTGTCCCAGTGACAGGGGACTTTACATTACAGCTTTGCATTTTGTAAATCTTGAGTCAGCTTGAGCTTTGCTCGGTCAGTGCAATAGATTTTAGAAAATATATGGTTAATTAATTATAATCGAAAAGAGCCCGTTTTTATCGCCATAGAAACCGTTGCCACGCTGAAACTGCACGCGAGCTTTAGCGCGGTAGCGCTCACGGCCATTCTCCGTTCGACTCGGGTTTTACACACAATATTAATCAGACTTGGGACCCAAAGTAATTTAACTATGATTGACAAGGACCCGACTGACCATTTCAAATACAAACCTGGAACCATACGGTCCGCGGGTGCTCTGTGAAGTCCTCTAATGTTAAAACTCTGCTCAAGTTCAGAAACATGAAGGATACAATGTGACACGAGCTTGTTCGCGTCGCAGTCGCATAATTCATTGAGAAACAGAGAGCACGTGAACGCACACCGAACTCATCATGTCGCACACAAAATGTCATTATTAAAGAGTGTCATCATCACAGAAAAACAAAAAAGACAAAATTTGATACCAGATATACTTGGACTGCACTTGTTAATATAATTGGGCAACGCGCCCAAGTAAAGTCAATGTGTGGGAAACACTGTGACAAGAGTGTGCAGGCGTCAGAGTGAATATGACGCAGCAACGCCATCTATGGGAATACTAAGATAAACTCATTTCAGGATAGTAACACGGCATTACAAAAAAATATGTATGAATCGATTTTCGGAATTCTATGAATCGATTCAGAATCGGCAAAGCTTGAATCGCGATTCAAATGTGAATCGATTTTTTTGCACACCCCTTGTGTCAAGGAAATAACACTGGAAAAAACTTTTGTACTTTTAAACCTTAAAGGGCTCATTGATTATGTTTAATTTTTTTTACAACAGTGTGTAATGATGCTGTTTAAGCATAAACAACATCTGCCAAGTTCAATGCTCAATGTTCAATGCAAAGGGAGATATTTCCTTTAAAGCTGCGTTTACACCAACCGCGTTTCAGACGTCAAAATCGCGTCTACCGCGCCTAGTTTGCCGCTTGAACAGTTGGAATGCATACGCGTGTCTAGAGCGAAGAAGATGCGGGGAAAAAGCAAGCCTTTGACGCGCGTCAGAGGCAAAATCGGCTTCTTGTGGGAGGGGCAAGTGCTATGCGGTTGTCTGTTTACAAGATGACTGATGTTGACTGTGCATTTATCGAGAGAGTTACCGGTTTGTATTTAGTCACCTTACTAAAGGGGGAAAATAAATCGATAAACGCCACGTGAACTAGGTTGCCCGATGTCCTCACTGACACTCTTTTTTAAGCGTTGTCCTTTTTATTCCTGTCTAGAAATAAGATCTTGTGTCGTATAGCTCCGGGTGACTGCTTACGGACAATATCAAGCGTTCCTTCAGGTTGAATGAGTGACTCTCCGCCGGGTGGGGCTGCCACCACAGCAGCAAGCAGGCTCCTGATTGGTTAACGCGTCACCAAAGTTCAAATTTTTCAACTCAGGCGTCAGCCACAAATTCGCGTCAAACGCAAATGCACAAAAAGCATCATTCGTCCGTACCTTCCGCGCCGCACCAAACGCCTCATCCGCGCTGCGAGACCTCCACACTGTAAAAAAAATCCGTAGAAATTACAATGTTATTGCAGCTGGGTTGCCGGTAATTTACCGTAGATTTAAATTTATGTTATTTACTGGCAAGAGTTTGTTCAAAGTTAAATAAATTTTAAATATTAACAAGTCTTAATCTTTACAGAATAAAACTATACAATAACAGCATCATGCAAAGCATTCTGGGAACCAGAAATCATCATCAACCTTTTTCTGTTTTTTGCTTCAGATTTTGTTTCCCAGAATGTTTTGCTTGATGCTGTTTTTTTAGTTTTACTCTGTAAAGACAAATACTTGTAAATGTTAAATGTTCATTCAACTTTGAACAAAATTTTGCCAGTAAATACCATAAATTTAAATCTACGGTAAATTACCGGCAACCCAGCTGCAATTTCTACGGATTTTTTTTACAGTGCAGACGCGTGTCAACGCATCTTCACATTGACATAACATTGAAATCACTCGCGCTTCACACCTCAATCGCTGGCGGTGTAAACGCAGCATTACAGAAATCACTTCTCAAAAACTACAAACACATGGCTGTATAGACTAGCAATGCAACGATTTCACTTTTTCCATTTCTGAACCGATTCCGATACCAGAATTCTAAGTATCGGCCAATACCTATACATGCCGATCCGATCCTGTGTATTTTCCTTTAACAATTGAAAAATACACACAAACACACACACACACACACACACACACACACACACACACACACACACACACACACACACACACACACACACACAAAATGTTAAATGTGTTTAGTGCTTTCTGTCACATCTAGTATATTAGTAATTATTAATCCAATGGCAGCGTTTATGAGAACATATAATAGGTGCATCTGATCTAATATTTTCCTGTTAAATATTGCTTTAGTGTGCAGATGGTTATTTTGGGAATTATACGCTTGACCAGACCTTTTATGCACATCCCGGGTGCCGAATTGTTGCGCCTAAATCATATACACGCTACGTTTATGGGCTTCCCGGGCGCAGAATTGGTGCACTTCAATCATCCTCTCATGGGAATCCTCGCTCCGCGATGCAAATTTCATAATCATAACTGTTAAAACACAAAGAGAATAGATGCATTGTGTGCTCAGCACAAAGTAAATTGTATCCATCCAACGGCTTATTGAGACTTTATAAAATCAAAATTTTTAAAATAGCCTAGGTATCGTGTGTGTGCGTGACGCATTTCATCTGTCCACTTCACCAATGCATTAGCCCAGTTGCGACTAAGTTACAGCTTAGCTGTAAGTGTGCGTTTAAATTTTTCTTAAAAGAAAAATCCAGATAATTTACTCACCACAATGTCATCCAAAATGTTGATGTCTTTCTTTGTTCAGTTGAGAAGAAATTATGTTTTTTGAGGAAAACATTGCAGGATTTTTCTCATTTTAATGGACTTTAATAGACACCAACACTTAACACTTAACTCAACATGTAACAGTTTTTTTCAAAGGAGTTTCAAAAGACTATAAACGATCCCAAACAAAGCATAAGGGTCTTATCTAGCAAAACGATTGTCATTTTTAACAATAAAAATAACAAATATACACTTTAAAAGCACAACTTCTCGTCTAAATCCGGTCCAGCGTGACCTAACGTAAATGCGTAGTGACGTAGGGAGGTCACGTGTTACATATATAAAACACACATTTGCGGACCATTGTAAACAATAAACTGACACAAAGACATTAATTAGTATCAGTTGACATACAACAACGTCGGAACGGTCCTCTTTCAACACACTTGTAAACACTGGGGCGGAGTTTCGGGTTCGTCCTCTGTGACCTCTTGACGTCATGACGTATTGCGTGGGGTCACGTTGGCGCATCACAACCGGATTTAAACGAGAAGTTGTGCTTTAAAAGTGTATATTAGTTATTTTAATTGTTAAAAATGACAATCGTTTTGCTAGATAAGACCCTTATGCCTCGTTTGGGATCATTTAGAGTCCTTTGAAACTCCGTTGAAAAAAACTGTTAAGTGTTGAGTTAAGTATTAAATGTTGGTGTCTATTAAAGTCCATTAAAATGAGAAAAATCCTGCAATGTTTTCCTCAAAAAACATAATTTCTCCTCGACTGAACAAAGAAAGACATCAACATTTTAGATGACATGGTGGTGAGTAAATTATCTGGATTTTTCTTTTAAGAAAATGGAATATTCCTTTAAGTGTGCATTCAACTTAACTATCTATAAGTGTGCCTTTGTTCCTTTACATGAAGCTATCAAGTGTATTAAGAAGACTTTGGATATAGTGCATAAAAATGTTTATGGTGCTTATATAATACTCACTTGTCAGAACACCCACAGTAACGCACAGTATCGGAAGTGGATCAGTCCTGTAAGTCCGATATCTGATCCAGCCAAAAAGGCCAATATCGGCCCCGATACCGATCCAGAATATCGGAGCGGTGCATAGACTACAAGTGAGTTTCTTTCCCCAAAATGTACACAAACCCGGCCCCCGGGAACATGCAACAAAGGGGGTAAGGCCATGTTGGGCTGCTTTTATGTAGAAGCAAAAGTGTCAGCAAATGACAAGTCTGTTTGGCTCTTTTAATCAGTTAGCTAAACACTAATTCATACTTATTTAAATGCCTATAAGCACTTTTAATCCCACCAGGGAACTTCGAATGTTGGTTTTTGTGTGATCTGTGTAAATTTTTCTTTGATAAAGCTTTACTGTAATGTTTACTCACATGCTCCTATGGCTACAGGCACAGTAAACATGGTTCTGTGTTTTGTTTGGCCACTGTATTAAAGCCATGGTTTGTTTTTGTAATGGGCTCACAGTTCATAAGCTCATGGGCTTATCAATGGAAAAAGATGCTCACATATGTGAACCTGCCTATGAAAACTCAGCAAGTCTTTTTATTGTTTTGTACATAAAACCATTGGACATAATGTAAAGAACATTTTGTGAAAATAAAACCTTGATATCTTTTGGTAAGGTCATGTCAAAGATTGCAATCATAATGAAAGTAATGATTTAAATCAAACTTTGATACTCCAAATCCTATAATTAGATTATGAGACGGGACCATTCTAACCAGGTGAACCTTAGATAATAGATAGAAAAAAGCAGTTAAATATTTCTCCATCTCAGCTTCTCGCCGCACAGTTCTGGTAAGCCTGAATAATGCAGACGGTGTGAAAACCATTCTGGAACATTCTAAGGGACAAATCCATCAATATTTACCCAGCAGATGCATCTGTCAACAAGAGCTGCAGCAAAAACAAAACAGGCCAAAATAATTCCTCTCTTTCCTTGGATGAGGTATACCTGTATCAGAGCGAAGCTGGTTTTGTGAGTACCGGGTTGAATGTAATGATATACATTGATGTTGCTTTAATGTCCAAACAATGTAACAAGAATGGGGAAATAATGAAACCAGCTTTGAAATTCACCATAATACTTTTTTGTACCGAGCAAAAAGCCCTTTTGATTACACATGTTGAAATTCTCGTTTCCCAAAACACCTCTAGAAAAATAAGAAGCCTTCTCCAATTCCCCAAACCTTCAATCTTGGGCAGATCTCTTCCTCTTAAATAGGACGAGAACGTGCTGAAGATAGCCTTAGAGACTCTTTCTGTGGACGAGCCGTGCAACGGTTCTCTCATTGATTTATTGCGGCGTCTCAGTTCGGTGGCAAAAAGTCTTCACCTTATCGTCCAATCAGAAGTCAGCGCAGCATATTTTAGCTATGCTGTGTGACCCCACTCTCAGCCTCGCTGTATCTTTCTCGCCCTTTTTTAAACTTCTTATCTTTGGTCCTCTCTCTCATTGTTCCTTTGTGAGTGTGTATGTGTGCGTGTGTGTCTTGGCAGCAAGCGGAGCTGCATAATCGAGTGGCGGTTGGTGACTGATGAAGGCGGCATCAAACTTGCCTCTCTGACAGTCAGATTACTTAACGGCGCAGGGGGTTGTTTAAAATGGACAGCCCCCCTGCCTCCCTGCCAAACACATGGCACACTTTGGGGACAGGTGTGGGATCATTACCGCAACGGCTGCAGTCAGTCAACAAATACAGCAAGAACATCCACAGAGTGAAATACTTTTAAGGCCAATCACCTTATCTTTCTTTCCTTTTTCTCTTAACATGCTGCCTGGCAGTTTTTCCCCTTTTCTGCAGAAAAAAAACCCGGTCCTCCTCTCAGTCAACACTTTGCAGCACGGGCTATCGGGTAATAGTGTGAGGTGGAGTCCGCAACAGTGCAAGCTCGACAAAAAGGTGTGCGAAATGACAAATGGGGCACCCTACGGACTTCACGGATGTGCGCGAGCTAATCGACTGCAGTTTTATCTATTTTCAACAGTTTGATTAATGGAGAAGAAGGTCATCTGAATAGCCTCGGTTTCTTAGTGTGGTCAGGGCCACGTTTATGAGGCACCCCATGGGCAAAAGTTCAACTAAATGCATGATTCACCTTCTCGCACAGACATGAGTTTGGCATGGTTTTAATCATGGCCATAGTTGCTGACAAGTGGAAAGCTGTACACTAACAAGTAAAGAGCAGGAGGTGCTTAAAGCATGAGAGACAAGCTTATGCAGTGGATTTTGGTTCAAGGCTGTCCCAGCAACATTTTCCCTGCCTGTATTACTCCTTAAGTTTCCAATAAGCAGGTAAGCATTGAAAACTAGAAATACACTTTGTTAACATCATGCCAGCTTATAAACTAATAATAATAATAATAATAATTATTATTATTAATAAAAATAAAAATAATAATAATACATAGTAATAAATAATAATAGTAATACTAATAATAATAATAATATTAATAAAGAGAACAATAACAATAATAATACTTATAATAATGACAATAATAATAATAATAATTATTATAATTATAATAATTAAAATAATACAGATAATAATAATAATAATAATAATAATAATAATAATAATTAGTAATAAATAATAATAATAATAATAATAATAATAAAGAGAACAATAATAATACTTACAATAATGACAATAATAATAATAATAATAATAATTATATTTATAATAATAAAGATAATAATAATAATAATAATAAAGATTACAATAACAATGCTATTAATACTAATAATACTACTAATAATAAAGATAACAATAATAATACTAACAATAATGACAGTAATAATAATAATAACAATACTATTAATAATAATAATAATAAAAAAAAACTTTAAATTCACATTAAATAAATAACTACACTGAATTTTTTTTATCTTATTTCTTCATTTTACTTTTTACTGATTCCAGTGAAAACAGCTAAACTGTCGCTAAAATAAGTAAAATTTACCTGCAATTTAAATAGTAAGATACTTAGTTTATTTTATTTTAATTAAGATTAATTTAAGATGTATTTATTTTTATTTAGACATTAAAGAATGTATGTTTATGTTAATTTTCCTACCAAAAGTTTTGTCATCTTACTTTAAGCATAAGGCTTAATAAATGTGCTGGTTAAGCTTGAATTTTTTTTTTTTTAATATTTTTTATTTTGCAAATAGATTTATCTTGTTTCAATAATGTTCTTAATGCATAATTGAAAAGCATTTCCCAGGAAAGACCAAAATATTAATTTTTGCAGTGCAATGCTTTTTAAACACACGATAGCAGAGAATAAGGGTGACCAAGAACCAGTAAAGTGCAGAACTGGAATTGAGCTGTCAGCTGAATTGCCGCATGGGTAAGTGGGCCTAACTGTGGGGCGGCATTTTTGCACTGGGGAGAACTGCTCACTTCACTATCGCGGTCACAGAAATCCTTCACGTCTCGCTTGGTCGCCTCGTACATGTCACTCAGTCCATGCCGTGCCCTACCCTACTGGGAGCAGGCTGAAGCACTGAATGTGCTGGGCTGGAAATGCCAACTCGGAGTACATTTCCAAATAGATGTGGTTGTCTTACCTTCACAGCTGACCTGAGAGAGCACTGGGGTTGCTGAATCAAATTCATATGAACAACAAACCCCAAAAGAGTATTTAAATGGAAATATTTTGCCACACACAGAGGAAAACCCCCCGACATGGTGCGCTAAAGCCCATTGTGTGCAGTGAGATAAGCTAGAGATTACAGCGGTGAGATCTGGCAGAGCCTCTGGAAGGCATCCAATGAGTGCAGAAAGGACCAGTGCTTGGCGATATCAGACCACCTTTTGGATTAAGCTCTGACTGTATCAACCTTTTCCCCCTTCTCTCCAAAAACAAATGCTCATACTGTAGCTTAAAAAAGCAAACAATAAGGAAGTACGAGAGGAGACAAGAATATGCATACATGCATGGATGACATAATGAGAGAGCACCAAACCATGCAAAATAGAGTAAAACATGAGAAGATCTTCAATTCTGCTGACCCCTGAAGGCACGTCCACCACAATAAAAGAAACAATACATGAATGCAGTGTGGGCTGGCAACTCATTGGTTTCTCATTGGTAAATTATGCCCCCCATGCCCTGTGCATGCAGACACAAATCAAGTTAATAGATAAACATAACCTCATTAGCATGTTATCAATCAAGTGTTATTCATGTACTCGCATTAGAGGGAACTCAAAAAAAAATAACACTGTCAGCAAAATTATCCGCAGAGTGTTAAGACACTTAACAGGGAGCTGTTTGGCATCCCGAAAGTGACACTTACTGAGTCTCCTGGCAGCTTCCAGGGCTTCAGAGGCGGTGTCAGCCACGAAAAATCGCTGCACAGCCACGCCACTCTCCTGCATGAGCTTCTTGCTCTGGTACTCCTGCAGGTTCAACCATCTTCTGGGAATCACCAACTAAAACACACAGACGGACACTTACGTTACATACGTAAAGTATGGCAAAAAAAGTAGAAAGTATGGCAAGGGAGACGCAGCGTCTCGTTCCCTTCTCAGGGAACAACAGTTACATACGTTTTCATGTGTCAAACACAGCTATGCAAAAAACATTTGCATACAGAAGATATAAGCATTTAAAGCAAACAATTTAGCACGTGTGCTTAAAAGGCTAGAAATTTTATGAAATTATCCGACACTACACAGGGATAATATGGATTTTTTTTTCACAGAAAACTTCTTGCATAAAATAGATTCAAGCACTTTCAATGACCTGTATTCTATGTATGTATATTTTCAAAAACTTCCCAGGGCCTTGAATTATTTCCCCCAGATTCACAAACTTTCAAGGATTTCAAAGACCCGTGGGAATCCTGTGTAAATAGCAATCAATCAATGTTAAAAATGTCCAGCCACGAATACACAATAATGTAATAATGTATCGAAAAGATTTTTTGGAAGTCATAGTAATAAAGCATATTCTGGGTCATTCATTCTTCGATTTCATTCTGAGTTTCTTAATCTAACAGCTCACAGCTGAGTTAATATTCACACGCACATTCACGCTCACGTCCTTTGATGAACATTGAAATGCGATAGTTAACAATCCATAAGACACTCATTAAATAGACAATTTCCCATTATCCACTGCAGCCGAAATTACACTAAAACTGGTTATCAGAGCAGCGCTGGCTGTTGAAGAGTGTAACGGTGCTAAATGCAGTCAAGCACCTGATTAAGTCATGGTTTTCAACAACTCTCCATGGCTTCTGCTAATTGAGCATCTAAGTGTCTCTATGGAAAATAATGAGAGAGGCCACCAAAGCTGGCAGCCTGTGAGAGAACCCACTGGTAAGTCAAAACTACAGATTGATCACACACTCGAAAATGTACACAAAAAAATCGAGAAAGCATAGACAGAAAGTTAAACTTCAAATCCGCTTGCTAACTTAATCATATCTGGTAGGAATTGGAAGATGCACTGCTCTCATTCTCCGCACAACACCTCTTCAAGCATTTTATCACTTTACTAACATAGCTAAATCACCGTGTACTTTGACTCTGCTAGGCTACACTAAACGAAATAAAATATGATTCATCATATCATTGCATTTGATGCTCATATCACATTTCTCATAACAGAAAACCTGATTCGAAAAGATTTGCTTTGTAAGTTTACTCAAAACTTTAATATCGCAGGGACAATGTACCATTTTTTGACACTGCCTCTACTGTATAATAAATGTTCTCAATATGACATCTGTCGCAGACTTCGGGTTATTGGGTGATGTGGAATAATTTTTCTTGTAATAAAAAAGTACCAAAGTTATTGGTATTACTACTGTATATTATAGTATGAAAATATGGGAATCATTCAGTACCACTGGGTGTATTAGGGTTGTATCAACTGCAGTACAATGTGTGTGTTATATGAAATAATGAGCAGAAACTAGGGGTGTAGAAAAATATTGATACATGTGTGTATCGGGATATTTTGTTTGATGATACTGTATCGATTCTCAAAAATGCTGTGTCGATTTGGGCAGTTGTTTCCTTTTCAGTTTACATCCCAACCACTAGATGGCAGTCTCTAAACCTCCAGAGTGACAGGAAGTAAAGGTTTTTATGGAGGACCCGGGTCGGATTAACACTGTGTTTAACTCTTTCACCGCCAGCGTTTTTGAAAAAAGTTGCCAGCCAGTGCCAACGTTTTTCATGATTTTCACCAAAGTTTAATGCCTTCCAGAAAATGTTCTTCTTTAAATATATAAACATACAATATACCAAATGAAAGAACAGACCCTCTGCTTTCAAAAAAAAAAAAAAACGTTTCATCCTACCTTCAGTGGTTCTTTTGTAATCAGCTTTTGAATATGGGTAGGTTTTTGCAAAAACACCACATTTAGAGCAAAAAGCAGAGATAATTCCATTTTTGTGACGGACTTTTCATAGAGATCCCATTCAGAGCGATCTTTAAAACAGACACGGACATGCAGCCGCTTGCCATAGGGCAATACTTCCGGGTTTAAAAAGTTGCGGAAGGGCGCCACCTGGTGGATAATAGCGGTATTGCGGAAAGACGGAAAATCTCGTCATTGGCGGGGAAGCGTTTTCTCTTAATTGACGAGATATCTCGTCAATGGCGGGGAAAGAGTTAAAACCCGAGTCGATCGAAGAATGACTGGCCATGATCAGAGTCAGTCAGCGCTAACGCGCTACAGCACATGAACACTCCTCTGATTTCTATGGCGACTGACAACTACCTCTTGTTTTAAAAGTCAGGATTACGTGTTACACTTTGTTTCCCCAATTTTTTTTAATGAATGAACCATATGTATCTAAAATGTTTGCTTAGAGAACGCAGAGACGGTAGCAAATAAAGCCCGATTTATAGTCGTGCTTAAACTTTACGCCATAGCTACGCCGTAGGTTATCCGTAGCCTGTGCGTAGCCAAGCCAAGCCAAGCTTCTTCTTCTTTGACGGTCGCGCTGCTACTGTGGTTACATGCTTGGATACTGCCTACCAGCGGTCTGCATGTGTGTTTGCACTTCGACGCGGACGACAATGCAAAGTATAAATGAAAACCGTCGCGGAACCTACGCCGTAGGACCTACGCACAACTATAACGAGCCCTTAAGCTATGCTAATGTCAAGCCCATTGCACTGAACAAGCAATCATTATTATAGTTCAAATGGGCAAACAATCCTTATTATGTAAAAGCTGTAGCCTACAGCCTGTAGATTTTTGAATTTGGACAAATGAGTGGATTAAGCTCATTTTTAAGAATAATATATGGATTGTTTACTGATTTAATAGCAATGTGCTGTTTAATATGTGCCGGCCTGGTCCAGTTTTTAAAAAAATAGGTGTTTGGGTATTACAGTACATTTATGGTTCTGCATGGGTCCAGGTTGGTTCTTAACTCACTCTAAAAACAAGTTCACACAACTTTAATATTTTTGGGCTAAGATTTGCATATGATGTTCTTGATGAAAGCTTTCCTAAAATGGCATCCTATTCTATTCCCAAAATAAGAAATATCCTAGTATATCGACCAGCCAGATTATTGCCGATACACAGCCTTAGCAGAAACAGCATGTATTATGTGAATTGTTAGCTTTTTAAAACAATCAACGTACTGAATTGTATGCCTCAAGTGAAAGTTGCAGGTATTAACCAAACACAAAATTTCCATTTTATTTCCTCTCTTATCAATAAAACTGTTGCCCTAAAGGCCAGAAACTACATGGCATCTGTTGAGAGTTTTCAAAGGGTCATTTCATGGCCATACTGAATAGCATTCGCTGAATATTGTTATTTCTAAGGAGTGGATGTAGTTGCATTTAGAATGGGTAACAGGCCACTGTTAGACAAGCAAAATTACTTTTAAAGAGCTCAGGAACAAAATTGTTGTGCAGAGACAAATAAATCCAAGTACACACATTTCAGTTCTGTTGTATTGAAAAGTATCAACATTTTTTGCATGGCATGTGACAAAAAAAAATGTGTATTAACAGATCCCAGTGCCACATTTAATAACATACCAAAAGCTTTATTTAGACTTTATTGGAGACAGGGGTTTTTGTTTGACTATGTAGGTCATACTGAGCTTTACCATTTAGTGCTTTTTATTAATTTATATTTCGAAATAAGTTCTGTTTTTTTCTAAAAAGATCAGATTTTTTGTAAATAAATCAGCAATGATGTATACTTAAAACAAAAAAAATAATAAAAAGGGGGAATAGAGAGTGAGAAAGACAATACTAGTTGGGTAGGTCTTTTCTTAAACCAGACGAAAGACATGAAAAGTAATATTGTATGAAATATGAAAGTAAGGCTTCAGTTGTCTGTTGCACAATAACAGTGCAGTAGAGCTCTGTTCACACTGCACATAAATCTAATTTATTTTTAAATCTGATCTTTGTGATTGACTGCTCACACTGTCATTTTGAGGTAATGAAATCGGATCCGTCTGTTCAGACAGAGTTGACAACTTTCTGTAGATCTACAACAGTTGCCATAGCAATGAGCATCAGCATGAGATGAGATTAACCTTTGGTGTGGAAAAAGAGGATGCAAAAGTAGACATTTGGCCCTGCTCATGTCTATCATAGCGGCCATGGTGCTGAACTTGCAACTGAGAAAACATAAATGTGTATACATTCATACAGTGGTTATGTAGGTCAACTGCCGGAGTTAATTTGTTAAGTTAAAATAAAATAAAAATATTGATTTGACAAAAATGCTGCAATTGTTTTAACAGTGTACTGGGGTCGGAAAGCGACGTGAACAACTAGAAAAATAACACTTGATGATAATGAAACTTTTATTTTGACATCTCATGGACGCATGTGACTGTTGCAGAGTGCTCATGCAAGGCTGGCGGAGTTATACACTGTTAGTCATTATGTGACAAATTGATGATTTTATCAAAACACCAACTACACGGACTCATTTTACAATCCCACTAGCATGTTATTTTAGACAAAATAAAATATTTTAATTCGCGTGAGGAAGCTGGCGTTTTTACGCACACTTTGATGTCATTGGCTATATGCCACTGCAGTAAAGGCTTATTGCACTATTACTGTTAATGATAATTTATTGATTGATCGTTAATTTAAACGATCATCGAAATATGGGAAATTGCATAAATTGACATCCCTAGTTCACACCACTGCCAGTGAAAGCGTCAAAGTGGCCGAAAGTCATTCATTTTCAATTTGGGGCCGACGGGAGCTCTGTCGTGTCTTGGATGGTGTGAGCGTCAAGGAATGTGAAATTAGCTCAACTTTATGGTAATGAGCTATGATGCGGTTCAGCAGCAACAAATCGGAAGGCGGAAACCAATAAAAGTCCTTTGCGGCTTGCCATATGAAAGGGTTGCATTCAATCATCAAAGCGTCCACTAAACTTTTATATAGCGTTGTTGGCAGGGCAGCCAGAACGTTTTTTGATACAGCGGTGTGAACATATAGTACAGTTTGTGTGCAAAGGTGTCTTTCTATCTATCTATCTATCTATCTATCTATCTATCTATCTATCTATCTATCTATCTATAAATGCTTCATACCACTTACTACCAATTTTAAACAAAGAAAATAAAAAGAATGATGTAAAAGTGTTTTTTGAGAATTTATCTGAGTAAATTCCAACTTAATCCCCTTATGCTAATCTGATTTACAGTCATGTGTCAATCAAACAGAAGTGAAAAAAACCTGTGACACCAGACACCAGATGTCAGGTCTGTGAACAGCTAAATCTGGAGTCTAATGACAGAATGATTTAAATGATCAACACTAAAGCCTGCATCCGAGGCATTAATATTGTTAGGCGTTGATGTTTTTTAACACTTATATTTTGAAGTTTCTGTATGTCAGGTGTCATCAGCGTTCGCATTGCCATCCCGCTTGATTAACTGGACCGCAGAAGTGCTGAAAGAGCACCATGGCAACCTCTTTGCAAATGTTAGCAGAAATTGTTTTCTTTCCCCTATCTTGCTAAATTTAGCAGTAACCCACTGTGTGGTTTTACAGGTTATTAGTTCAATCAAGGGCAAAGACAGGTTGAGGTTGGGCTGGAGCGCGAGGCAGGGGGATCTGTGCTTCGGGTGGGTGAGGTTGGGGGAGGTGGGTGGGCGGTTTGGGTTGTGGCAGGTGTCTGATCTCCCCTGAGACTCTGCCTCAACAGTAATTATCATCATCAGCACTCTGGAGAGACACAGCCAGTTAAATACAAACACACAAACACGGGCAGTCACAAAGATGCATACTTAAAGACTATAAACAGAGACATTTAGGTCTGATGGGGTAAATGCACATGGATGCAAAAAAACACACAGATGGGGTGATATTTAAAGTCCCCATGTAATAAAAGTGTAATCAGTTTTGTCTTTAAGTATAAATAAGTTGGCCTATAATCTAGTGAACTACATTTTGAATTATAAGCATTCAAAAATTGCTGTGAGGTAAACGAAACGCTTTTAGCTATTTTAAAAGGGGAGGAGCCGCCCGCCACGTCCCACCCTAACTTCCTGTTTTAGTGGAAATTACATCAAATAAAGCTGCACTTGTATGGCACTACAGTCATTATGTAAAAAAACTGCATAAAAATTGCAATCTGAACTAATGAAGGACTAATAATGATTAATGAAGTTCTCTATAGTCCAGTGAAGTTAAAAGTACTCTGGTGTAACTGATTTATTATATGACAAGCAAAATGCTTTCATTTCACTTCAACTCTGTTTAAGTGAATCAGCAACTAAAATCTAGATTAAATATGAGTTAGGGCAAAACAAAAAAGCATAGACATCAGCATAAAACCAATTTTCTTAACTTTCTCCATGAACAGTCAAGTCAATATTCTCAAATTCAAGGAATAAAACACATCTCCTAGTCACCGTGGCTTTTGGTGAGAGATTCGCTTACGGCAAGCTTAAAGCAAAACCCGTGACATTATGCAATGATTGTTAAATGTCAAAGAATGACACTTCAAGGCACAAAAACTGTAATTCTCCATTTCCTCTGCAGAGTCTTTCTGTGTAAAATCTGTTCAATGCTCACAACAGTCCTAACAATTTAATCATTCAACAAATCAACTGTGGCATTGTAGATTTAAGCTATAATAGCCTTAGGAACATGGTAATTACTTTACTGTCTCACGTAAGTCATTAACACTATCACAAAAGCAGCTTTACAGAAAACTGATCCTTAATGTCTTAACGCCCCTAGTGAGCAAACAAAGGGCAACTGAAGCAAAAAAATCAATAAGATATTAAAATAGTTTAGAACTGCGTTCTGCTCTATACGTCTACAGTTCCTGTTTTTGTGCCTTTGACCAAATGTTTTAACGAAAATAACACTGTAACAAATCACAAAATTGAGAATAAAATTTTATTTTGGAAACTTTAAATATAAAGTTGTTATTATTGGTGACAAAATCAATGTGTTTTAATGAAATCACCAGATATAGTTTTCATACGCTTTACCGATGTCACTGTATTATCTGTGTTCGTCTTTTATGTTTTCAGCCTTTCTTGCCAGGGTTTCCCAAAGCACTTTTCAGTTCGGGCGGCCCGCCTAAGCTGGGAAACCCTACCGCATTAACTAGGTCGTTCAAAAAAAAATTTGCTGCAAAAAAGGCCGTCAAGTGCATCTCGGAGAATAGCGTGGACGCTCTTCACACCGCGTGCGGGCACGCGTGCCACACGGCCGAAATGAGAAAGATGTGGTCCGGACCTTCACTATCTGGAGGATAACTAGCCAGTTGATAAAACATCTCGAAGAATAGCGCGGACGGGCTTCACACCAAGGGCTTGCACGCACAACACACAGCCGAAATGAGATAAGACGTGGTCCGTCATGTCTGGAGGATAGCCAGTTGATAAAACACGTGTCCGTGAGAACAGTAAGTGGACTTATGTTTTAGGTTTATTTAAGCCTGTTATTGTATTAGTCCATAGTTCTTGGAAATTTAAAGTAAGTTAGCTGGTGATTTTGTTGTTTGAGCAACCTGCTAGCTAGGTTTCACGTGCCTGTTGATTATATATAATTGTTAAGCGCTCTGCTCACTTTATTTATGTGCATTATTTACATGCTACAGTAGTTACACTCCTTTAAGATAATGTAATTAATAGTGGGAAATAATCAGTTTTTAAATTTTTTGTGCTGTCTATCATTGTTCGCCAGATGTTCTACAACATCTGCTTTAGTTTGTGTTTATTAACACTTTAGTTTCACTTCATCACGCAGCTATTCCCGTTAGAGGTAAAAACATTTAATTTATTAATAATCTAGTATGTGTTCATTTTCCGTCATAGTTTCTTCAAAGTTAAGTTTTATTTGAGTCTTTTAAATAAAAATATTTTAATTTTCATCATAACACGTACGCCCCGCCCTGCGCCCAACCCTACCACCTTTACTAACAAATTTTCTGCGGGAAACCCTGCTACCAAACATTTTTATATTTAAAATATATATATATATATATATATATTGAGGTACACAAACTAAGGAACTTTGACTAGTGGTTGTTATTTTCGAGCATTACACTTTTACTAATAAGAATCTTTTAAATGTATTTTAATTCATGCATTATTAAATGCACAATGCAAAAGTTTGCCAATAGCCTCAATAAATGGAATTGCAAACTGAGACCATGCCAGTCTCCACATATGGCACAGCAAGCACTCCCATATGTCCACCACAGCAAATATTTATGTATTACGGCCTTTACTTTTGTGAAATTATACTGGGGAAAAGATTTTTCAGGTCAGCAACTAGGTCAACAAACAAAAGATAGATTACACTTTCAAAGCCAAAAAGCACAAAAGGAGAACGATAACTATAACTGAAAGATCCCGAGGCTATGTCAGTGAGGGGGTCGAAAGCACTATCCATTCAAAACGCCGTCTATTAGTAATAATAATAGTAGTAAATATACACATTCATTTTCAGCTGAGGCACTTAAAAGAAACACTGTAACACAACAATTGCATAAACAGACAAAGAGTTATTGAAACAGGTTGTGTGCTTGCTACTGAAAACATCCAATACATTTTCACTAATAAATCTGAATAAGAACATTCAAAACAAACTCAGGTTTTACACATGTTAAGCATGGACACTTACAACCTAAAAAATAGGCCATTAAATAACAATTCCTCATTAAAATATGAAAAATGTTAAACAAGATATCACAAGATAAAGCAGATGTACATTTACCCACGGTTAGAAAAGCAAAGTTCTTGACTAAGCCAGCAATCCTAAAGTGACCTTATTCGGTGACCTAAACAGAAACATTTGGTTTTCTTTAAAGTTTGTATCCTTTATTATCATTGAAAGAAATAGCATCTCTGGATCCTTTGGGAAGCCAGATGTCTCTTAAGGACGTGGTGGCCCACAGCAGATCTTGACTTATCGCTTGTCCTCACACAAAGGTGGGAGGACAGAGGAAAGCTGTGGCAGCAGTTGCATCAAATTCTGCAGGCCAGCAGATGCTCCGCAAGGCCCCTACAACAACTTTGGAAAGTCGGGCACAAAGTTTAGATTTCAGGGCCTTTGTCTTTCTTATCAGGACTCATTAAATAAAGTGCATTGTGCTGATTTGTTAAGTAAAGATGGTATTGAGGATTTATCTCTCTGTGCATATATACGCATACACCGTATCTGTCTTTTGCATAAAGATTAAAGAGCTGCAAATCTTTATAATTACTGGAGCAATACAATATTGCAAAGAAAGACCATTTTTGTCCAATTCAAATGGATAGAATACACGCCACTTCAGAGGTAAGGCTTACAAACCAAGTGTGTCAACTCTATAGTACTGGAGAGGGCCTGCAGCTTTTGAATGTAATAGACTCCTGGCTCAGTCATTATACTTATAACCCTATTCAGATACCAGACCTGCTTCTCATTAACTTTGACAGATAGTAAAAACAGCATGTTGAAATGAATAGCGTTCGGAGGCCGTGTGTACAAAATGATGTAGAGAGGAGAGGAAACAAGTAAACACTGAGCCAAATTATTTCTGCTCGAGTTTTATATACTCTCATCTAAAGGAAAAAATGATGCACTGGTTGAAACAGTATGGGTAAACAAATTTAACAACTCTGTCGCGTGAAATTTTTGAGTCAAATAAACTACTGGAAACAATGTAGGACAGTGTGGATTAGTTTGCTGGATCATGTGAATAAGGCTATGATGTCATTAGCAAATACTGTATACATTTTCCCTGTCCGCATTTAAAAAAAAAAATAAGAAAGCACATATGAGTCAATGGAAATGATGTTTAGCCCCTCGGTCTGCTTTGACATTCTCATGACTTGCATGCACATTTGCCTTATCAGCAGGACAGGAGTAGACAACATGAATCAATACAGGATTGATTTTTAAAAGAGTTCATGTGGACAAAAACAAAATTAAATTAAGAAACACAACTGCTTCTCTCACTTGGCAATATTGGTTTTAAATTTGCATATTCATTAAGGGATATTTACAAATCTGTACTGACCAATCCAATTCTGCAGGGAGAGGAAGAGAAGCTTAATGAAAGAGAACCAGAGCTTCTTGAGATCTTATAAAGATCACTGCTCTTCCAAAGTGAACACTTCAGAGTGGATATCAAAAAAATGAATACAGAAATAATTTTTCATGCCATATTTATTATAATATCCTTTTGCATGTATTACTTTTTTGCCATATATCAACCCTCCCTTTAACAGACTGGGACATATAAATAAAAGAAATAAAATGCGTATTATGTGCTAATTCTTTACCTCATTTATAAGTATCCATTGCTTGACAAACACCATTTAACAAACCAGTTGTCTCCAATGGTTCAAATCCTAATTCCCAGTCCCAGTTCTGCCCTAAACCCTTTGAAATTACTATTCCTAATTATCATCTCCAAATGGCCACACATTTAATTAACTTGCAGGACATTATGATTTAAGAAATTAACAAATGTTTCCATTGCTGATTGTAACTGCTCTTTTCAGAAATGATACCTGCTATCGGCCCCTTAAAGGCAGGGTCCATGATTGCTGAAAGCCAATGTTGATATTTGAAATCACGTAAACAAACACGCCCCTACCCCAATAGAATCTGGACCTTCTTTTGATAGACCGGCCCCACACATACGAAACACCAAGGCAACAATGTTGGTTAATAGACACGCCCCTTACTGCTGATTAGCTACAAGTGTGTTTTGGTAGTCGGCCCGACCCCCTTTTTCAAAGTGTTTTTCAGAAATTGTGCACTCCGCCTTTAAGTATACCATGCTGCTAGTAAAGTGTTGATGTTACTTGCAAGGGAATCTAAGGGGCTGTTTACACAACAAAGTTTTCAACCAAAAACATAAAACTTTTAATGCGTCTTGGCATTTTTCGGGTCATTAACATTAGGGATGTTAACCGATGACCGTTTGACCGATGGTTGACCGTATCAACATTAACCGGTCAAAGTTGTCGGTTGTCGGTTAAAAAAAGGATCTGTAAATTAGGCTATTATAGACAGTGGACTAAACGCTACTACAGTTAGTCATCTCTTGCTTTCCAAGATCTTTTTGTGTGAAGTGAACAAATCCCTCACACTCAGTTTTTCATAACTGGTCTGTTTGTACTTTATAAACCAATAAAAAAACATTTGGCACGAGGTCACTGCGTTTGGTTTCCCATGCTCACAAGGTTTGCGAAAAGTAAATGCTACAGGCTATTTTTTGAAAAATTCCTTTATTCGAATAGTAAATAAAATACAGCAATACAATTATTAAAATTAAAGTCTCTCCTGGTTGTGTTCCAAATTATTAACATTTGTCTTTTAGGCTAACAGTAAAGTGCAGAGTAAGTTTTGTTTCTGTAAATCCTCAGCCATGATTTTTACCACTTTATTAAGTTTTGCTTTGTAGAAAGCATTTATTTAAAGTGAATTTTGTTTTGTATAAATTGTATCTTAATTTTAATAAATGTTTCATCAACCAAATGCATGTATTTAAATAAAAAGCAAATATAGCAGAGTATATAATTACCGGTCCGTGCATGAAGGCGCCGGCACGGCGCGTTCACTTGCATTGCATTGTTAATTAGAACGCACCTCATCATAAATAAATAAAACTCAGCGTAGGCCTATATGCCTCATACATTAGCATTAAATATCTTTGCTGCATTTGTTCTAGAACAAACACAGTGCGAGACCTGCTTTGGCCGGTGCGTCTTTTACACAATTTGAAGGTGCCCGTTTAATCCATTGGTTTTATCGTGTTGCAGTCTATTAGGCAACATTCCGCATAAGATGGGTTTAGATTTGGAAATACATTACATCTATATTTCAGTGGTAACAGAAAAGGTGATGATGATCATCCTATGTCTTTATTATTACTACCCCAAGCGCAGTCTCTTCTGAGCTGTCATTTTCTTAAATGAGCCGCGGCAATTTTCAAATGAGCTTCACAAACGCCTTTATTTTCAAGTTCAACGCGACCACCTAGTACCTAAACTATTTCGAAACTAAGCACGGCGCCGCGTTTGCGGGACTTATGTTTCGCGCTGTAGGGGATTTAAAAAGTGTTGTGAGGTCTGTGTGTGTGTGAGCCGGAGGCAGAGCGCAGAGAGATGCCAGTTGCGAAACGGCAGGCGCGGCTCGAAATGGCGGTTATTTTAAATAGCATAGCATATTTTAAACTAATAGGCCTATCGGTTAACCGGTTTCAACCGGCTAATGAGGCTCGGTGGCCGGTCAAGAAATTTTTTCGTTTTCGCCATCCCTAATTAACATGCAAACTAGAAAAGTGGGTTCAACGTGCACTTTTTTAAAAACAATGCTGTTATCGTTTACATGTAAACAACAAAAATGCAAATTTGTGAATGCAGACATGAGTATTACATGTTGAGGCCCAATCCCATTTCTCTGTCTTACCCCTTACCCCTACCCCTTAGTTTTGCACATTTACTTAACGTGAATGTCCAGGAGTCCAGGAGTTTATTAACATGTGTCCAAGAAAGTTGGTTCAAACTTCATATTCCACAGTCATTTTTAAGTAATAACCAACCTCATCGTCCATCTAAACAAAATTGCTAAGTGCTTTGAAAGAAGTATTAACATCAAAGCAAAGCTGTGTAGTACTCAGAGTCAGTTGCATAGTACAGAACATTTTATAGTGTTTAGGGTAAACTGCGCTATTTCTTAACTACTAGGGGACATAAATCCGGCATCTAAAAAAGTGACAGTACTGAACCATGATAATCTAAATACTTTACAATTTCAGCCATGTGTATTAAAGCTAAACTCAATAGAGTCTATATTGCCCTCTTGTTAGGCTGCATCCTTCACTACCCTTGGGTTTCTTCACATATGACCTTAAGTATCATGAAATCATTTTGTGAGGGTTTTTTGGTTCACCAAACACATTTCAGATTAAATGAAAGAAAATAGCATGTGCTTAAAGTGACACCCTTGTGATGGTACATCGACTTAAAATAGGTTGAATGACATGTCCACCATAGCCTGACTGGGTCTGTATCACTTTTACTCATACGTTTAAACTTGGGGTTTCGGGAGGTAACCCGAGCACAAAACAAAAAACTACACAAATCTGCTTTACGGCATACGTCACTTTCTCCACTTCCTCAAATTCGGACGTGAGAGCGCAGCGTAACTATTTATTTTCCTGATGTTTTTGTCATGGCTGAAGCAGCAACTAAGAAAAAGAAACCCAAGGTTTTGTTGGAGGAGACCAGAAAGAGAAAACGGGAGAGTGACAGAATAAAAAGAAGGATGAGGATCAATTATATCGGGCCAGCGTTCATTTGCTAGCGTGAACTAAAGAAGGAGAAGGGGTTTCTGACCGATGCTGACTTTGCCCTCATGCTTTTGTACTAGTCAGTAATGTTATAATGTTTGCATAAATATAAGTCCTGTCTGGCGCCCGAACACTCTTTTTTTTAAGCAAATTTTACTGGAATCTACTTGAAGAGTTTAGAGAGATGCTTATATCACGTGACATTGTGGTGCCGTGGTGCATTGTGGACTTACGACATGGGCGATCCGTGTTCGATTCCCCTTTAAGGCAATTTTTTTAATATAAACTTTAACCAAGCGATCACCGTTACAACTGGTTTGTAAACGTGAACTACACGATTTTTTATAAAACCCATGAAATTATATTATATGACACATGACATGCTGGAAGGCACACTTTGTGCCCTAAAGAGTTGTCTTCTTTTCATTTGCGACATTGCTGCGGCGCTTGTGGCCTCTAGGGGCGCTAGATGTGAAAATACATGTCTAGCACCCCCTAGAGGCCAAAAAGTTCCATGGTGTGCCTTTAATAGAACAAATAAGAAATTATTTTAAAATGGGACATCAATATTCAAACTGTTCATCACGATGTTGCAAAATGAAGCAATTGTTATCAGCTTGTGCAGAAGAAATGTTTAAATGAGTCAATTGTGACCTTTGAGAGCTCTTTGATTTTGTTTTAAGGCTGTTTTTAGCGTCTGTCATCTATTTGACAAGGTAAGGTGAGCGCTGGATGAGCGACAGCCTTTGACAAATTGACAAGAGACCTCCATTAGGCCATGATGTGTGCATGAATGTCAGCAGAGCATGCTGTAAGATTTGAATGGCAAAGATTTGCATCACGAGATACACTTTCAGCTAAATCTCCTGAAGACAGTCATAGGCAGAGGGCAAGTCGTTAACGATGTGAATTAAATTTTATTTAATTGCAATTTAATAAGGATTCATGTAGGGCTATTCAAGGAGAGAGGGTTAAATAGGGCAAAATGATGAAAAATGGAATTGATCAAATATGATAATACAGGGTTTTTCCCGCATAGAGATTTTGGACACTTCCACCTTGTCCAAATTTCATGCCACCTCTTGACGGTTTCTCTGTCATGTGTCTTCACAAAAAACACTAACAATCCCTGCACTCAGTGGATAATCATTTGTAAGTGCAGTTGCGGCCTTACGTCACTGTGGTGGCGCTGTTTTGTTGTCAGCACAGTGAGGCGCGGACAAAACTTTACAAAATGTTTATGAAGTAAACTCCTGAGCTAAATTAGGTGCTATTTTGGCCCTGTCCCAAATGGCACAATCCAGACTTGTGGACTTCCTCACAGTCCACACTTTGATGACACCATGTAGTGCAGACATTAGGGATTCTTGACGAGAGTCTACGAGGGCGCACCGGAGTCTTATTTTGGGACAAAATCGAGCGTCACGCCGGGAATAGGAAAAGAAGTGGTGTGACCTCCTCCTCCGTCGTCTGTTTGCTCTTTCGCAAGAACTTCTGGGTTGGTAAAGTGTGTGGAGCCTGCAGCAGTGCTGGCTTTGCCGAAGACTGCATTAAGGGGGCGCTGATGAGCACACTTCGGGGTGTAAAATGACAGATGGGACACCCTACGGACTCGTTGACTAAGCGAGTTCGCGCAATTTTGAGACCGAAAGTCCACATAAAGTGGGCCATTTGGGACAGGACCATAAGCTATATTTCATGGATGTTGTGCAGGTGAATCACTACAGACACAAGCTGATGCAGTAATGTTTCCTGCTTTACCCTATTTTGAGCCAGAAAAAAACCCTGTAATCTAAAGAAACCTTTTTTAAGTACTAGTTATTTTTATATTATCATAACTAGAGTCTTAAAGATTATTCGCCCTGCAACGTTTGGTTTCAGTCCTCAAACGAACCTGTCTATGATTTGTGTCTTTCATATAATTTAAAGCTAAATTCTGAGGGAAAGTACAAGATCCAATACTGTCAGAATAAAAATAGCCCAAAAAATTTTCCCGGGCTGTTAACAAAGTGGTACCATTTAAAAAGTACCTATATATACATATCTATACCTAAATGGAACATATTAGGTAGGGGTACTGCCCCAGCTTGGGACCATTTTTGCAAAAGTGTAAAATGAGATTGCAGGTCACTTGATGAAATATCAGACTTTAACTTTTCTCATCTACCACTGATACAGCTGCTATATCACAACTTTTAATTTTCTGTAACACTTCATACAGCCTCATCATAATCATCATTATAAAAGAATGATCCCAAATGGACCGGAATATGAGCCCCACGGGAGCATGGAAAAAAATGGCACCTCTCCTTCAAAACACTGCCAAAAGTCCTATGAAAGATTGACGCCTTCCTAAATTATTGAAAATGCCTAAACAGCCCTCATGAGCAACAGAAATGGCTATTAACCTTGGCGAAACGATATTTAAATCCGGTTACGGCAAACTTGCTCTACTGTATCCCTGGCGGCCAGGAAATGTAAATGTGTTCTTGCTGTGGACAGATGGGAGAGACGCATGCTGTTTGAAGTTCCTGCACCAGAGTCGTCGCACCCTCCCACCCTCGCTTAAAATATTCAGCACGCAGCCTCATCCCACAGACTCTCCTGCTTCTGTTTCAAAACTCCAGTATAGTGCTTCTCAAGCTGCTGCAGTAAAGTTAGGCCAAGCTTTGACGTCTTTAGTCTTTGCGTACATATTTTTTATAGTCCCTGGGAACGCAGCCGTAAACATTTTTTTTTACTTTTGGAGATGCAGTTGTGGTGAGGAAAAACAGCTTTGGGATTATCTATACCTCCAGACAGGAATTTCTGAGCCAAGCTTTTGCGTTATCAGACATCACCCATCTCAAATCTGTCTCCTTTTTCGTTATTGTCATTGACCAGCCATCTTTCATTTTCAAAGTTTCACAATCGATGGAGCTGAATTCATTCTGAATTTGCAATATCGTTTTGCCTGTCTTGGTCCCGAGCGGCACTACAGCCGATTGGCTAATCGTTGCTGCTCATCTCTGTAGTAAAAGTAAAAAAACAGACGTAGTAAAACCTCAGGCATTGCGGTAGGAGAAACCCGAGTGTAAAGTTCAGCACGCTTTGTGACGAAACCATCAATGCATGCGGTCACTAATTGAATATAAAGTTCATTGATCATTGTCAGCAACTGGCAGACAGCCAGACTCCTAAAGAGATGAAGAAATATGGATTTGATCCAAACGTCAGAAGTATAAACCGAAAGAAAAATGCTGCTCTAATCTACATCTCATTAACGTCTGAACCACATCGGTGGTTTCAAGACTTGCTTTTGAAATTACCCGTGACCTTCACACATATAATCTGTGGGTCCTTTTCTATCATCTTTTGGAATGACTTTATAATATCCATGCTTTAAACATCTCACAGCATAAAGATGTCACTTCTTCTGATACCAAACAAGCCTTAAAAAAAAAACATTTCAGTAAAGATAAAATAAGTGCACTTGACTCTATGTACCATGATCTCATTAAAGCAGAGCCTTTGCTCAGATGGATGAGGCTTGTACCATGTTGCAGCGGGTTGCATCTCATTATACAACAGAAATGAAAATATATGCCAGCTAAGCACTCTGTATGCACTACTACTTCACATCTTATAGCAGTGTGGACTGCACTGAGTAATGAAGTGATGCCCTATTTACTGAACTGATGTTGATCCAATGTCATTTTCTTCTTTAGAAACTCACTAAAAAACTTCAAAAACTCCAGCTAAGGGACAAAACTAATAATGATAAGGTCAGCATGTAAGTTACTGATTTAATGAATGTAATGAATTTAGTAATTTAACATTTTAGTTGAAATAACATAAACTTGTATAAAGTAACTGTCAAACTTTTGTCTATCATTGTATGTGATGTATTTTGGGAACAGAATCGATAAACTGATTGTCATTGAGTCACAAAATGAGGCAAGTCACTGTGTTAGATGTGAAATCACTGCAGAATGTCAAATGTGTCCTAGGTACAAAGATTGACGATGGTATGGAGATTTATGAGACAGCTTACCTTTTTGATAACTTTTTTTTAAAAGGTGGAGTATTTAAGACTCAAGGAAAAAACTGAGAAATCTATTACAGTGAAAAAGATTTATTGTGAAGCCTGTAGTGTGTGCACAGAATTTTACCATTACATTCTGCTCAGTTATTTTGCCTGTGCGCGTCTGATAATTTGGTTTGCACATTGTATATTTTTACATCTGAAAAATTGTGCTAGTTTGGAATTTTAGATTCTCCAGCGTAATCAGTCAGATTAAAAACAGCTCACTTCTATTCAATGACCTACAATACTTGAAACTTTCTGTCCAATTTTCAAACTGCTCATATGATGACTAAATTTCTATTGAATTTAATTCCACTGATTTTTTTTATTGTTCTTCATTACGAAAGTTGGGCACATACAGAAATACTACCCTTGCAAAATAACTTAACAACCATGCAGTCACATCCCCATACGGCTAAAAAAATACTTTTAAATATATTTCAAAATACACAAAAATGGCCCAAAAATATACTTGCTGAAATATATTTTGGAATATGTTTATTGTTTACAATTTTTTAAAATGTTTTACCAATATATTTTTTGTAATTTTTTGTATATTTTGAAATATATTTTGAAAAATAATACATTTTAAATTATATTATTTTTTAAACCAAAGAAATATGTTCACGTCGCATTGGAAAAAACTTTTAAAAATAACAGGTTTGAATAGGTTTAAATTAAATATATTTTTAACTTCAACAATATATTTATAAAATTATCTTGTATTTAGCATTATATATATATATATATATATATATATATATATATATATATATATATATATATATATATATATATATATATATATATATATTCAAAATATATTTCTTGCCATGTGGATTGTAAAATTAGAAATTACTTGCGTGCCCTTGAAATACATTTTGAAATATATCTTGATATATGAAAGTTAAAAGTAAATATACTTTCAAATTCAAAAATATATTTAATTAGGCTTTACTTTCTACAAAATGTATTTAGCATAATATTTCAAACATATTTTTGTCCATAGACTGGGTCACAGTCTGCCAAGCACCCTTGGGGGGACAAAAAAGGGGACTAAAACAATTTGTGATCAATTAAATCTCATATAAAAATGGTTTAGACTTTGGCTCTGTGCCGTCTTATAGTCTGTGTTGTTTATCTAGCGCCTTTATTAGGGGTGGCACGGTCCATGAAAAAAATCCGAACCGTTCGGTTCGCTTGTCTCGGTTCGGAGCGCGTGTGTGCCGCACGGTTCAACGGTTCATGGCATGCGCAATGTAGTCGCATGCCCTGTATGCGACCTCAGATAGCGTGTTTCCCTTTCGCGCGAAAGAAGAGGTGACTGGTTTGGAGTATTAATATTGCAGGTTATGTTACGTGTAGAAATGGCATGTGGGAGAGAAAAGGAAGTCTGCCCGCAGTTGGAGGATGCGCCAGCGCCGTATAGGTTTGGTGTGGAAACATATTTTTATTTCATGTTACCTATGATGACAGCGGAAATAAAACAATAGATTGAACTGCAGTCTGGGTTGAATGTGCTCGAACAGCCACAGGAGACCGCCTTCTCTCCGACCATTTATCTAATCTGAGGTACTAAACTCTGTTTTACGTCTTTTCGTATTCAGCGCTATTTTTAGCCTTTCATTGATAAAATTAAAGCGGCTGATTTCCGCGTAGTTTCATTTTGCTAGCGTGTGAAAGTTGCGCGATTTCAGAAATTGCCCCTCAAAGTAATCAGGACAGAAGTGGTCAAAAGTGGACAAAAGAGACGGATTTAAATATTAAAGGTGTAAACGTTGTGTTTCTCTCTCGTCCACATATACTCTCAGTATTAAAGCAGCCTCTCAGTGATAAATCTAAGAGCTACACTGAAGTTGGCATTTTAATAAATGCAAGTTATCTTTGTGTGCTAAAAATGCACATAAAGTTCATGTAGATGGCAATACACATTCTCTTTTTTGCCAAATAAATGAAAAGCATTTTGAAATCATCAATGTCTTCCCTCTTGCTGTATCAAAATCTCACCTGGCTTTCCTCAGAGATGGTCCCAATAATGTGCTTAAAGTCAAATTCAGTTTGTGCATGATGACATGATAACTTTTTTTTAAAACTGTATCCTAAATTATGGATAATTAATACACTAATAAGATAATACATTTCTGGAGTGTTAAAAATGTAAAGAAAAAAATAACAACAAGAACCGTACTGAACCGAGAACCGTGACCATAGAACCGTGATACGAACCGAACCGAGGGTTTTGTGAACCGTGCCACCCCTAGCCTTTATCAAGAAAATTTCTATACGGCAGTCACGACACACTACTGCGCTCTTGAGATCATGTTTACATTTTACATTTACGCATTTGGCAGACGCTATAATCCAAAGCGACTTACAGTGCATTTTTACCAATGTTTTAATTTCCTTGGTTCAAACCCATTACTGTTTGTGCTAATGCACAGTTCTAACATTGAGCTACAGAGTGGATGACCATCCAAATAATATTAAACTCATTTCAGTAATCCCTTCCTATTGGACACATTTGCTTGCACGGTAATGACTCAAGAGAGACTGTAAAAAATGCTTTTCTACAATGGCATCAGTAACCTAAAAATTCACAATGATGCACACACTATGCCTCGAAGTATTAGCATCCAAGTCCAAGGCAACTCATATTGGCAGCAAAGCATTACAGTGCCCTCAGAAAATGTCTAACTGTATCTTTAAGGATCTTCTGACATGTTTCATTACAAAATACACAGGGAACTGAGGATGTCATCAAAAGAAAGCAGACTCAAAAACAGCAGCAAATTCAGATTCAGCACAATGTCAACACTGATGAAAAAAACCTTGCATTAAACATAACAATTTGTATCTTTCTTTAGCTTTTATTTTCAGCCTAAGGACAATATTCAACCTTTGACAGTATGCTATTGGCCAGCTCAGCAAAAAGTGTTTCAACATTGTTGGGTCAAAGGTTGAAGGATGGACGTGATATTGCCTATTGCTCCCTAACATACTGAACAAAGTACACAACTGAAGGTGAAAGCTTAAGAAAAAAAGTGCACAAAAGCAAGAAAAAGACTAACAAATTATTTCAATAAGTTATCTTTCTGATTAAGAACTTAGAAAATAATCATCCTTAGAACCTGAATCATTAAAATATACTTAGCAAAAAAAATCTAATCTAACATATCCACCCTGAATTGCAGTTAAAGTGCACATCAATTTACAAATACATTTATATGCTGAGTGGTTTAAGCCTGAAGTACATGTGACATATTGGGCAATAAACGAATGACTTCCTCTCTCTCTCTAGCAATTACCTAAAGCAGAATAATATTTTATGCACAATCAAATCCCGCTAAACTATCTACTTTCATCACTATCCATCATTAGGCAATCAAACTATGTGCATTATATTAAATAATGAATCTGACAGCTCCATGCAGATAAAACTATTGTCAGATATCGCACGTGTCACGAAATATAAATGTACTCTTGCGTTATGAATAAACATGAAGATGAATCGCCGCGCTGTTACCTTGTTTCTGTTTATAAACAGATGTTTAGTACTTGCTCCTCGGAGTCCTCTTACTGCAGCCTGACATGCCATGGATGCCGCCATGTTGAACCGGAAGAGAGTGCTGAAGCGCTGACACGTGTACGTGGAGTGACGCTATGCTGTGAGTGTGTGTGACAGGTCTGGAAAAACTCGTGTGTCAGGATTACACCAGGATTTAAGTGTGAGACTTTATCTGCCTTAAAGACAATCGTTTATTTACCTGTATTTACGTATGTTAAGGTAATATAAAAAAACTGATAACACTTCACAATAAGGTTAAAGCCTATTAGTAAACATTAACTAACATGAACCGTATAGTGTTTCAGCATGTAGCCTATTCATTCTTGTTAATGATAGTTAATGTCAATAGAGCTACAGTATTCATGTTAGTTCATGGTGCATTAACTTAAAGGTTATAGCTTGATTTTATAAATGTATTATTAAATGCCTGAATTAACATGAACTAGGATTAATAAATGCTGCAAATGTATTTTTTCATTACTAACTAATGCATAAACTAATTTGTTAACAAATACATTATTATTGTAAAGTTTTACCTTTTAAAAAAAATATATATTACACATGTAAATAGTGTATAAAGTCTATGTGAAGTGTTCTGTGTAAAGTGCATATCTGCCTTGAGGACAATATTTGTTTACACGCATACATTTATTTTTATATTGTATATAAATTCTGTGTTTTTTATGTAATTGTTTTTTTTTCAAATATGTTATTAAAATGTATTCACTATATGACTTGACGTGAATATCTACAGAGTACATACTGTACAGAGACAGAGTAAATATTAAAGGGATAGTTCACCCAAAAAGGAAAATTATGTCATCATTTACTTACCCTCATATTGTTACAAACCTATATAAATGTCTTTGTTATGATGACCACAAAGGAAGATATTTTGAGGAATGTTACTATCCCAACCGATCATGAGCTCCATTCACTTTCATAGTATTTTTTTCCTACTATGGAAGTCAATGGAGCTCATGATTGGTTTGGTTTTAAACATTCCACAAAATATCTTCCTTTGTAGTCATCAAGAACAAAAAAATTATACAGGTTTGTTTGTAACAACATGAGTGTGAGTAAATGATGACAGAATTTAAATTTTTTGGATAAACTATCCGTTTAAGCAAAAATAGCAAGAATATATAAAGTTAAGTGCATACATAATATTAGTCAATAAATACACTTATTTACATAAAAGATACAAATGATGAGTCGTTAATTTATTGTGAGATATAATCATTTATTAAAATAAAATAAAAAAGTATATCAGCCATAAAAAATATTTAAAAAAAACTTGATTTCAGTGTATTGTTTTGATAATCAATGTAGTGTTGTTATTACACTGAAAAAAATGATTAATTGAATTTAATCAATTTTTTAAGGTAAGTGGTTTGCAATCAATTTATTAATGCCACATTTAAACAAAAGTTTTATATTTTATTTTACTTTACTAATCTTTTTTGTTTAAATGTAGCTTAAATAAATTGATTGCAAACACCTACCTTAAAAAAATTGATTAATTTCAATGAATAATTTTTTTTTTCAGTGTAGGGTCAATGACGTGACGTTAATTATTTTGTGTCCATATGGTTCAATTAAATGTAAAAGGGTTACAATTTCAAAATAAATGTGCAGATTACTTGCATACATTCTCTTTTTTGATGACCAAGTCTAAAATGTATGGTTTTATTTCATTTTGAAAGAATATTTGGGGAATAATTGCAAAAATGTCAATGTGGTTTGACCGGTCTGTGTCAATTGGTTTTAAAATGAAAATTAAATATATTCATAAAAAATTTGGAATTAATATAATAATGTAGTTTAGTGCAATATTATTTTTTACATACATTTTTACATCATTTGTCAAAGATTATATAGATAACAGAGCTGTTTTCAGCATATGTCAGGACAAATATTACAAAAACGCATACAAATTTACATAGTAATAACTAAAAAAAGGTATTTTTGTGTGATATCTTTGCTGATTATGCTTACATGCCATTAAGGTGGATAACATATTTAATATTTCTCATTCTTTGGCGCAATTGGCGGTTACACCATTTTACATTTTTAGGTCCATTCAGTCTTAACTTTCATTAAAATGGTGCAAATGTAATAAAATCTACATAAATACAAGTTTTTTAAAAAGATTTTTGAATTTCCATCTTGCTAACCCGTTTTTGTCACTGACCCATTCATGTAAATAATAAAGAACACGTATAGACATACAACCGGCTTCTGTGAGGAATAAGCAGTCTATTTATTTCTTTATCTTTAGAATTTGCTCACTTGTTACTTGATAATGTATCTAGAGTTCATTTGCATACTATTAAAGGCGAAATGCTTTGATCATGTCTTCACTTATCAAATTATTTGTGTCCACACAGCTCATACAGAGGGATCTTATCTTTGATAAGTCCTTCAGTAGATTAACTAACCCCAGTCTATCTGGATCAGATCAAACATGATCAACACTAGAAGCAAAATTATTTCATCATGGCGTGATACACTGACTGTATCTGGAGTCCTTGATGTTAGTGGTGTTTTCCTTAAGTTCAGATGAGGTTTCATTCACACACATTCACCTATTTTTTCTATTTTTTCTCACTCTCTCCAACGCACCCATTACTCTCCCATGAAAGGGCAGAAAGGGCAAAATGATCATAAAAATCTGTGATTATGACAGAGAGACATTTGCTTCAAACTAATCTGTCAGCAGAAAACCAATTCAGAGAAGATGATGAACCACTCACTCCCGGAGAACGTAGGAGCATCTCTATCTCCCGTTCTTTTTTCATGTTATGTTCATATAAACAAACCTCTGCCCCCTCTATTAACCTTTTTCAAAGACTGTGATGACTTATTTTCACAATAATTAACTTCCTAATATATATATATATAATCACTGTGCTCTACTGTTGCAAAAAATCCATAAAAAGTATTTTCATGTGTTTAATAATAAAAATTCCAAGGGGGGAAAGGTGTGCGGAATTGCTTTGCTGCATTATATTACCCTTAAATAACAAAAATATGTTAACACTTGCAATTGGGTCTCCAACAAAGCTGCTGAGGAAGTCATTGTAATTTTGACATCTTTCTCTCTTCTGACAGCTAAAATTCATCACTCTCTATTTTATTTCTTTTTTTGGAATGCTGTGGGAATGTAAAAGTGATTTTTTTTATCCATTTTGGAGCAAAGGGGAACGCAAAAACGTACATATACTGTATTTTAATAAATATATTTTATGCAAATGGTTTCTACAATTCAAGTCAAAACATGAGGCTCGACACAATGGCACAGAAACAAAATTAGCCTTTTTTGTTTGCTTTTTATCTTGGTTTCTAATTAGATTTCTCTCCTAGACTTCCCAGTTTCTAGCAAATTTCAGTGGGAACAGATCCATATTTCTATGTGTGGTGTATTATTTACCTTTCACCCATTTTAAATCTATTGTACATAAAGCTGTAAACCTGCAGATATGCACAATATTCCAAGCTGTCTATTTGTGAGAGGATGTTTGTTTATAAGAGCTGTAATATGGTAATTATGTTGACCTGAACTTAGACATTTAATAAAGGGGGAATTTTTCTCAGCTAACCGAACAAAGCGTTTCACTTTTCATACTATGCAGGATTTATTCAAAATGTATGCTTTAGTCATATTTTATCCAAGTGTTTTCTATTTCAATTTAAAAAGTGTCTCAGTGTTGGTATGTATGTTTCATCTCAATACAAAAACATATTTTTCAGCACAGTGGTCAGAGCTTATGAATGTCATTCATTGTTTCAGGCTATTGTTCCCTATCCTTTGACATGCTAAAGTAAAAAGTTCACCCAAAAAATAATTTTTTGTTTTTATTTTCTTACCTCACTTTTATAATGAAAGCTCCAAGAAAAACAAACAAATGCATAAATGTATTAATTTATTTAGTCAATGTAGATTTTGACAGCTCAGTTTTTTTCTCCCCTTTCATTACACAGTAAACATGGTCTGGATTTTCTTTAAAAAATGACCTTCAGTGTTATTATGGAATATAGTAGGTAATCCATGATACAGTCTTTATCTTGTATTTAATTCTTTTTTAAACAGTATTGCAACACATTCATCCAAATCTATTTCACTTTATACTTCAGTTTTGAGAGCTGTCCAAGAATTGTACTTTCAGTAGGGTATGTGTTTCATGTCCAACTCCCCTTGAGATGTGCAAACGCAGATGTTGTACCACAGTGAATGATGTCACACCTCTTTTGCTTTCAACACTGTGAACCTATAGCTAGCAAGTGATGCAAAGGCTTGTAAATAATTTCATAAGTAATGCATTTCTGCTTTCATTTGGTGTCATTTTACCCTCTACTGGGCCTAAGAGAATCAAATACCCAATGCCATGTATGCCTGAGGCAATGGTGTTTGGTAATTCCGTGGTCCTATCCCTGCTAACCATATACCATGCCCACAATCAGTGACATCATGCCCAAACTTATATCATGAAAATATATCTCTGATACATAGGGACAGTGAGGTTATTTAGAGTCATGCATTGGGCTGACACTTTTATACAAAACTACTTACAGTCCATTACAAGCTTTACATTTTATCGGTATGTGTGTACCCTGTGTAAACCCATGGCTTTTTGCACTGCTATTGCCATGTTCTACCAATTGAGCTGTCAGAATACTCATGAATGGCCATTTAGCTTTCTCTTTTCTTCACCTATTGGCTATTTTGAGCTAAACTACTTTTTATTCATCTTTCTAGATTTGTGTAATTTCAAAGGTGTACATTTAGTGGGCTCAAGCAAATAGCTAGGATAAATAATAATCAATATTTTTTTTAAAGTTTATTATGGTTGGCCGCAGAAAAAATAAATAAAAAATGTTAAACAAAAGCTCTGCTATTACATGGGTGATTCTCACGAAATTAGACTTATAAGGTGTCATGAAACGTAAGTAAGATTATCAAAATAAGAAGCATACAGTTACAAACATCTCTTTATGTACTATTTTGCACATGATTTCAAATAACATCATACAAACCAATTTTGTTGTTTTTCCACATTTAAAGGGAAAATTTTCATTACCGCAATGTGTGCATGACTGGATTTGGGTTCTATTGGGGAAGTATTTATAATTAAAAAAATCTAAAAAATAAAAAGCTTCAGTGCATGTTATGCTTTAAACATTTACAGTAAAGAAACATGTGGTATTTGGTGATCATTGGTAAATGTAGAGACAATAAGTAATATAAATGTGTCCAAGACCAATTTTCTCATCCTCCGCAACAATTGTTTTGTTTAAGCCCTCAAGAAACTAAAATTAAAAAAAAAATGTTGGAAGGGACATAATTGACTGTGACACTCAAGATGGCTACCAGGTAAGCAGTTCTTATTTTTCTCTCCAGATAAAAGTTAACATTTTGTTTGTCATAGTACCTAGACAACTTTTAAGTTCTCATTACCGAAACATGAGTTTGTAAATGCATATATTTAATGTAATGTAAATATAATGTAATTTAATGTAATTTTTATGATAATGATAATCTAAAAAAATTAAATAATTCTATCGGAAATATTTTAAATCCTCTGAAAATAATGGTTATATTAAGTTTAGACCTTAATCTTATATGTGCAAAAAAAATTGGCTTCAAGGGCTTTTTAAAAAATCTGATGCTGGACAACTTCTAAGTCTGGATTTCGTGAGAATCACCCACATGCTTTTCAGCCTAAATTTCAATATTATATCACCTAATTAATATTCATGAGCTTTATGGGTTTAGAACGTGCCACAACATTATATATTTTCAGGTGTACAGGGTGCCATACGACATTTGTCTGACGATGTCTGTTTTCTCTTTTTTGTACAAACAGCACAGTTGGGTGCTACCATAAAAGTCGAGTGGGTTTCCAGTATGGACTACAGATCGCAAAGCATCCTAATGGAGTCTGGTGTATCTATTTCTTTCTCTGATCAATGTGTTTAACCCGTACACCCAGGTAGCTACAGATCCGCACTGCAGTTCCACTGAAACCAAGAAAATCTGGCCCCCTCATTGGACATCAGCGAAGCTCTGGCGGCGAGGAACTATCGGCCTCATTAGCTAAAGGGAAAAAGAGGAAAAGAGAGAGACGGCCAATTTCACTTTCCCTCACAGCTTGGTTCTCCAAACACCAAAGCCCTCAAGCACGCTAAGCCTCTTACCTCTACGTCTCTCTCTTTTTTCTCCCCTCAAACCGGTCCCGTCTGCTCAGATTCACCCTAACCCACTTTAAAAGCTATTCTCCTCCAGCTTAATGCAAATAAGGCCATTTCATTTTACTACGCTGGCAGTACGTCTCCCACTAAAAAGAATGAAAAACAGTGGCACACTCCATCTGTGCACAGGATGTGGTTCCTTTTAATGCCGGGGCGATTTTTCTTTTGGAGTATTACCACACTGAGCACCAAGGGCTGTTAGGATATTTCTGTGCCATTGCAAGTATATAAACCATAGTTATAATCTTCAAATTAGGTATTGGGTTCGCATGCAATCTTGGTACATGTTTGGTGTGGCATTAGATGGCCGTAAGTTTTTTATTCATAACACAATATGATTTAAAGAACTGAGAAAGGGTGCAGTAAACTGCTGATTCAGTAGAGGCTTATACACCTACTTCCCAAACTAGGGAAAAAATAAACTCCTTTTATATACTAGTGCTGCATTGAGGTTTAAGATTGCAAGCATGGATAACAATGTTTTCATACTTCTGTTTCACACTGACAGAGGATGTAGACAAAAAACTGATGTTAAATCCGTCAGCGATGCCACATGATCATTAATTGGCCTTTCTTGAGTCTCTTTCCAGTGCCGAATCTTTCATAAGAACACGCTAAATCACTCTCTTCGCTCCTTGAGCATTGATTTCAAACTCATATTCAGCCACTAGATGTGATTTAATATGGCAGCGAACACGCTTGCAGGAGCAGCGTGCATTTATATTCAGCGTTCAGCTAAGGATTCGACCGGCTGCATGGTCGTATTATAGCCTGCCAATCTATGTAAACAAATTCAAGGTTTTTCATGGCAGAGCTGCTAAAGACATAACCACAGCAGAATTCAGAAAGTGTGCAGAATGCTTTATAGCTTAAGGCGTTTATAGCATCTCTGTACGGCAGCTCATTCTGACCAAGAACCGCCTACCTGAAGCACACGCAGTTTGTTTTGGTTTTATGTGACATTTAGGGGCACGATGATCTAAAATAGATCATAGTGCACAATAAATTGGCGCGGATATAGTCATTCAACTTACTATGTGGCTCCAAGTGTATCTGGAGTTGTAACAGGGAATTCTGTGTGTCCGAAGTGATGATTATTTTATGGATATAAACTCTACTTTTTTTCTACCTAGGATTTTTGTCCACAGGGGTTTTCTTCTAGGGTTTTTTTAACCCCTTGAAATACGGCTGACTTTAGCTTAATTTAAAACTTACTTCTTTAACTTTCTCACTACAGTCTACGGTTTAACCGTGATCGTTGCATGATCTCTGAAAGCCAATGTAGACATTTGAAATCATCTAAACAAACACGCCCCTACCCCAATAGAATCTGGACCTTCTTTTGATAGACCCACCCCACACAAACGCAACCCAGGCAACGATGTTGGTTAGTAGACACACCCTTACTACTGATTGTTACAAGTGTTTTTTGGTACCCAGCCTGACTCCAAAGTGTTTTTCAAAAATGATGCACCCCGCCTTTAATGTAAAGCTGCTTTGGAACAATTGAAGCGCTATATAAATACAATTAAATTAAATTGAAAAGTAATTATTATGCATATCTAGTTTACTTTCTTCTAAGCATCTTCAAACCAAAATTTTGCATTTCTTACAAATGTTTGATGACATTACCTTGGTAAACATCAGCAAAAAGGTTTTTTGATCTACTGTATAGCTAAAATTTACATTTAAATCCAGATGCCCAGACCAGATTCATCAAGAAATATGCTCTGTATTAGGGATGCACTGATATGTCACACCCCGAGGCGGACCCAAATAGACTAAAGGGTCACACCCCTCTTAACTCTTCCACCTCGAGGAGTTTCCCAAGACCACCCCAATGACCAGACAGACGAGTATACTACTATTAAAACAACTTTATTAAATATTTAAAAAGGGAAAAGGGGGAAGGGAAAAAGGGAAACTTAAAACTAATGTGGCTCTTCTTTGCCTCCAGGGCCACTTGGGGAAAAGACTGGGGACCGGGGCTCTGGCCCAGCAATCCGTGGCGCGCTCCGCTTCTCCTGGAGGCAGAATCCAACACAGTCAGACCAGGGTAAGTACTCCTTTGCTACTCACAGTACTGGGGGATCCTCGTTCCCACACAGAGCTTCACTGATGCAGGTAGGTAGTTGCTATAATCACAGCACCGGTTTATCCCACAGGTTGTGTTACTCACAGTGCCGGGGGATCCTCGTTCCCACACAGAGCTTCACTGGTTCAGGTAGGTAGTTGCTGTAAGCACAGTACAGGTTTAGTTCACAGGTGGCGTTACTCACAATGCCGGGGGATCCTCGTTCCCACACAGAGCTCCACTAGTTCAGGTAGGTAGTTGCTATAAGCACAGCACAGGTTTATTTCACAGGTTGCATTACTCACAGTGCCGGGGGATCCTCGTTCCCACACAAAGCTTCACTGGTTTCAGGTAGGTAGTTGCTATAAGCACAGAACAGGTTTATTTCACAGGTTGCGTTACTCACAGTGCCGGGGGATCCTCGTTCCCACACAAAGCTTCACTGGTTTCAGGTAGGTAGTTGCTATAAGCACAGAACAGGTTTATTTCACAGGTTGCGTTACTCACAGTGCCGGGGGATCCTCGTTCCCACACAAAGCTTCACTGGTTTCAGGTAGGTAGTTACTATAAGCACAGAACAGGTTTATTTCACAGGTTGCATTACTCACAGTGCCGGGGGATCCTCGTTCCCACACAAAGCTTCACTGGTTTCAGGTAGGTAGTTGCTATAAGCACAGAACAGGTTTATTTCACAGGTGGCGTTACTCACAGTGCCGGGGGATCCTCGTTCCCACACAAAGCTTCACTGGTTTCAGGTAGATAGTTGCTACATACAGTGGATTTTGCTACAGTGTCAGTGTACCGTATTCCTTCGCCCTTCCAGTATGGCTGTCCGGGCGTCGTAGGGACTAGTGAGTCCGATGACCGGAGCCGAACGCTTCCCAAACTCCCCCTCCTTCTTCCACGACCGGGGTCACGAGCTGGGGCGAACTTTCGTCGAGGCTCCGTTCACCACAAGCTTCTGTTGACGAGGTCAGTACACACACCGTTACGACCCACAATCCGCACGGTACACACTTGATACTACTCACTGTGTTCTACCACTGTCTGTTCTGTGTACAAACGAAGCTCTCGTTGTCACACCCCGGGCACAGGGCTTGGTTTTCTCTCTCTCTGTAGGACTCAGGCCACAACGGATGTCGTCCTCTCGTGACTCGTCGGAGGCTCGGCAGTTTGAACGCTACAAGCACAGCATATACACAGCAAGTAAAGCGTAAACACCATCAATCAGTGAAACTCACCCACAGCACTCTTATACAATTTCACGTGAATTTTAGATCGTCCTTGCCACCTGACTACGACGACCTCGAGAGGATGGTTGGGTAACAACTGGATCACAATTGAGGGAGAGATATGTGATGTTCACAGGCCCGGCGTGTTGGTTATCACTCCCCTGGCTCACCTGCACTTCCTTTTTCCCACAGGGCCACTGACTTACTGGTAAACGGTGCGTCGTCCGTGCTTCCGGTCAACCCGCGGCTCACCCACGCTTTCCCTTCCAGTGGGGCCAGGGACCTCAAGAAACGCAAAAAAAGCACACACCAGGACAACTCTTCGTACAAGTTATGTACAGATAAGTACCACCACGGTTACTCACGCTTTGTTTCCAATAACCTCGGTTCACTGCGTTCTTGATGGCTCTGTGTCCACTCTTTCTCACTGAAACTCCACAATATTCCTTCGTCAGCTGATTGTCTCTTTCTCTCTTCCCCAGGAGAGCGATCCAACCAGCGTGGTCCGTCTGCAAAGCAGCAACACAGCGTACACAAAGTATACCACCAGCACCCCGTTTGATGTCTACAAAGGTCTTTTTATATGCTGGCTCTTCCCCTCGTCAGCCTACCAGCGATCGCTGTGCAAATTATCCCCACCTGCGCGCAATCAGGCTTAATTTGACTTCGGGGAAACCCCGGAAATGAAATGTGGAAGCCGGGTTCCGCCGGTCGTTCATACAAAATGTGGAAGCCGGGTTCCGCCCGTCGTTCGTTCAAAACGTCACCTGTGACATCCTCCCCCGCCGAAATGGTTCTAGTCCCTAGAACCGCTTCCTGTGACCCACTCTCCATATCGGATGGGCGGCCGCCCCCGGGTTTCCCGCTGGGGGCGTTGTGGTAAGGGCTCTGGGGCTTCTTCCGCAGGTAAATCATCCGGCTCTCCTGGGGCCTCTGGGGCTCCTTCGGCAGGTAAGTTGTCCGGCTCTCCTGGAGCCTCTGGGGCTACGTCGTTCGCTGGATCCACTACGACAGGTAAGTTCTCAGGCTCCCTTGGGGCCACTCGGGCCGGCCCCTCCGCCGGGCCTCTTGGAAAGATGATCCACCCTCCGTACCAGGGGGCAGCAGTCTCTGGCTCCTTAGGAGCCACCTCTGTGACTAGCGGGGGATAGTTTGGACAAGGGCGGATCATGTTCCGATGAACCACCCGATCCGGTCCAGGCTTCCCTTCTGGCCGGATCGTGTATACCGGCTGCCCCGGTCTCTGCTGCCGTTGCACAATGTACGGCCTCGCCTCCCACCGATCACTCAGCTTGCCTCTACCTAGTCGCCGATTGTCCCGGACTAGTACCCTTTCTCCAGGGAGCAGGGGAGCATCCCGCGCCGTCCTATCATACAACCGCTTGTTCTTTTCCCCGGCTGCCTGGATCCCCTTATTGACCTGTTGGTAGGCAAAGTGGAGACGGTGGTGGTGTCGTCCCACCCACTCGGTCACGTTCCCTTCTCTCTCACCTCCCGATGTTCCCAATAGGAGATCTGTGGGCAAGCGAATGTGTCTCCCAAACATTAAATACGTGGGGGCATACCCCGTTGTACTGTGTACGCTGTTATTATAGGCTTGTAGCAAGTTCGGTAAAGCACTCACCCAATCATCCTGGCGTCTCTGGTCCAGAGTTCCCAGAAGGTTCAACAGGGTCTGGTTGAAGCGCTCACATCCTCCGTTTCCTTGGGGGTGGTACGAGGTCGTATGGGTCTTTATACACCCGTACAGCTGGCATAGTTCTCGGATTATACGGGACTCGAAATTTGGGCCCTGATCCGAGTGCAGGAACTCAGGGCACCCAAATGGCTGGAAGACCGCCCGCCATAGCGCCGTGGCCGTGGTACTTGCCGTCTGGTCGAGAGTGGGAATAGCCCAGGCGTACTTGGTAAACAAGTCGGTTACGACTAAGATGTTCTGGTAACGGTCCTTGGGACGACCCAGGGTCAGATAGTCCATCGCCACAATGTGGAGGGGGGCCTTTGCGTGAATCGGGACCATCGGTGCTCGAGGTTCCTGCCGGGATTTAAACAGAGTGCATCGGGGACATGCTTGAATGAACGTACTCACAGAAATCTCCATCCCTGGCCAATAGAAGTGTCGGCGTAGCAACGACACGGTGCGCTCCTGCCCCTGATGTCCCATCTGGTCGTGGTATGCCTCCAGCAGTGCCCGAACTTGGCTGGCCGGTACCACGATCTGGCTAACCTCCTCTTCGGTCCCTGGGTCCCGAATGTTCCTACACAACACACCTTCTCTCAATGTCAATCTCTCCCACTGTCCCAGTATTTTTCGACCCACCTCTGTCTGGGCTTGTCTCTCGGCGGGGGTCGGTCGCCGAGCCTGCCTGAGCCACTCGCCCAGATTCCGCAGCTCCTGATCCTCCTGCTGCCTAGCCTTCCAACGCTGGGGGTCCCATCCCCAACTTACGGGCGCTGCCTCCTGTTGGCTCCCAGGCGCCTCCACTACTCCAATCATCAGTCCTTCTTCCGCTTGTTCTCCTTCGAGTGGGGCCGGGCCCCTCGAGTCTTCCCTTGCTGGCAACCGGGAAAGGGCATCGGCGTTGGTGTGCTCCCGCCCCGGACGGTACTGCAGCTGGTAGTCGTAATTTGCCAGCTGTGCCACCCATCGCTGTTCCACTGCTCCCAACCGGGCCATCTGCAAATGTACCAGAGGGTTATTATCAGTGACCACGGTTACCTTGGCTCCCCAGAGGTAATCCTTGAATTTCTCACTCAAGGCCCATTTTAGCGCCAGCAGTTCAAGCTTGAAGGAACTGTAATTGGCATCATTTCTTTCAGCAGGGTGGAGACTCCGACTAGCGTAGGCGATCACCCGTTCCACTCCATCCTGTTTCTGTGCGAGCACCGCTCCCAGGCCCAGGTTGCTGGCATCTGTATAAAGTAAGAATGGTTGGGAGAAGTCAGCATATGCCAAAATCGGGGCTTGTAATAATTCTTGCTTCAGAACCCTAAAGGCCGTCTCACACTCTGTGGTCCACTCCACCGTAGGGGATCCTCGCCCTCGTGGTCGCCCGGTCCCGACCAGTAACTGGTTCAAGGGTTTGGCAATCTTTGAAAACCCCTTGATAAATCGCCGGTAGTACCCTACAAAGCCTAGGAACGATCTCACTTGCCTTACAGTCCTAGGGGCCTCCCAGTCCCGAACCGCAGATACCTTCCCGGGGTCAACGGCCACGCCAGCCGCACTCACCACGTGTCCCAAGAACTGCACCTTACGGCGCAGCAGGTGGCACTTTTCTGGTTGTAATTTCAGCCCGTACCTCTCCATCTCTCGAAACACCTTTTCCAGGTGTTGCAGGTGAGTCTCGAAGTCTGGGGAATACACAATCACATCATCAAGGTATACTAGTACAGATTCCATCAACTGACCTCCCAAGCATCGTTGCATCAGTCTCTGGAAGGTGGCGGGAGCGTTGCAAAGACCGAAGGGCATCCGGTCCCACTCAAAAAGACCAAATGGCGTGGTAAAGGCGGTCTTCTCTCGGTCCCGTTCCTCAACCGGTACCTGCCAGTACCCGCTGGCCAAATCCAAGGTGGAATACCATGCAGACTTGGTCAGGCTTGTCAGCGAGTCCTCAATACGAGGCAGGGGGAACGCATCTTTCTTGGTCAGTTGGTTCAGCTTCCTATAGTCCACACAGAACCTCCAAGCCCCCGTCTTTTTCTGGACCAGTACTATAGGTGCCGCCCATGGGCTGCTGCTTTCCCGCACAATCCCCTGCTCCAGCATACCTTGTAGGAGAGTTCTCACTTCTGTGTATAAGGTGGGGGGTATCGGCCGATACCGCTCCCGACTCGGTGCAGCTTCTCCCGTAGGGATGCTGTGTCGTATTACCGTCGTACAACCATAGTCTTCATCATGGGTAGAAAACACGTGTTGCCATCTCTCCAGTAACTTCCGCAGCTCTTCTGCCTGTTCCTGTTCCAGGTCCTCTCCTCGTAAGGAGTCCCCTGTCAAATGGGCCGGTACCTTTTTCTCCCTCATCCTAGACGCTCCTTCTGCTTGCGTTAGTGCTACCTCAACAACTGCAGGGTGCACTCGCCGGAAACTCACATCTTCCTTATCCCGCACCTGATGTCCCTCGACCGACGTCACCGTCACCAGCCGCTGGTGCTTGTGTAAGTGTACTGGGTAGGGATTTTCGTTACAGACCTTTACCGGCACTCGGCCTCGTCGCACCACCGTCAGTCCTCGGGCCACCCTCACCTGTGTGCAGTCTTCGTGAGGTTCAACCAACACCCAGCTCTCAGAGCCTCGACGCTGTTGTGGCACCCTGGCCCACACTATGGCTTCGCTTTCTGCTGGCACTGACAATGCAAATCGACATGCTACTCGACCAACCTCTTCTCGGCCATCTTGGTTCTTAGCCAGCTGCACTCGCCCGCAGTCGGCCACTACTCGTTCCCAGCCTGGCCGCTCGGCCCTCGGTATTGTCTGAACGGGCCTAGCCCGAAATAGCTCCTCCCAACACTCCGAGAGAACATTCATACCCAGGAGGGCTCGATGGCGGCCGAGGCAGTGGTCCTGTACGATGATGACCCCCTTCTGCGGAACTCGTACTCCATACAGTTCGAAGTCGGTAAGTCGATAGCCGATGTAGGGGATCTCTAAGCCGTTTGCCCCCTTCAGGGTAAGCCAGGGTGCTTCAGCCTTGTGTGCGGGGTAGGCCCCAAATAGCTCATGGGACAAGCTCTCGGAGAATAAGGTGACCTGGGAACCAGTGTCAACGAGACAGCGCACCATGGTGCCACATACCTGGGCCTCCACTGTTGGGCTAAGCCCAATCATCCCATCCTTGGGTTCCATTCTTCTATGGGGGTCACTTTGGGGGGCGCCGACCACATGACCCACTGTGGCCGGTCGTCTTAAAAACCCCCCTCGGAGGCTCTTCGTGGTCCGCACTGCCTACTCACATGCCCTGCGGTCCCACACCGATTGCAAATGGGCCTCCCTTGCTCGTCCCACTCGAACCTGGGCCGACTCGCCTGCCAGGGCCGCCTCATCCCATCTCGGCCCCGATCAGAGCACGTCCGTTCTCGGGGGGCGGGCCCTTCTTCTTTCCTTCCCGGCCCTAGGCGCAGTTCCCCTACCAGGGCCTTAGTTAGCTCGGCCATCTGATCTCGCACGTCTTTTAGGAGCTCCATCTTCAATGTTTGTTTCCAGTCTGATACCTCCGAGGCTGCCGCCGGGCCACTCACTGCTGCACATACGGGGGCCTCCTTTACTTCTGCATGGTCACCTTCCAAGGCCATAGCCTCCTTCTTCAGATCATCAAACGTAAGTTCAGGGTCTCTTCTAAACTGTACTCGGAGGCTTTGACGTAGGGGGCCCTCCCGTAGCCCTAACAGGAACTGGTCCCTTAGCAGGGTCTCCTCATCTCCCAACCCATGATCTCGTCGTCGCTGTAGGCGCGTATACTGCTCGCGCAGCTTCAGGGCAAAGGCTCGAACAGACTGGTGTGGGCCCTGCTTGTAATTAAAGAACTGCGACCTCAGGACGGCCACAGGGGTGGTATCACCATACTGCTCGGTGAGGAAGTGGAATATGGTCTGGGCGGTGGCTCGAACGGCTTTGGGGGCAGCTTCTACTTCTCGCCGGGCTTCTCCTCCTAGTGAGTTTAATACGAATTGCTGTTGTTGACTGGCGCTCAGCCCCTGCAGGCCGGCCAAATACTCAATCTGGGCCCTCCACTCAGTTAAATGAACCTCGGACTCGACCCCAGTATACTTCTGCACCCAGGGGTTTCCCAGGAACACGGGCATGACACGGGGTGGTGTTTCTGGCCTTTCAGGCACAACACGGGGTGGGGTTTCTGGCCTTTCAGGCACAACACGGGGCGGGGCTTCGGGCAACTCGTCGTCGGCCATTGGAGGGCCTTGGTCGCTCAACTCGAGGTGGAATCCTGCCGACTATGCCAAATCTGTCACACCCCGAGGCGGACCCAAATAGACTAAAGGGTCACACCCCTCTTAACTCTTCCACCTCGAGGAGTTTCCCAAGACCACCCCAATGACCAGACAGACGAGTATACTACTATTAAAACAACTTTATTAAATATTTAAAAAGGGAAAAGGGGGAAGGGAAAAAGGGAAACTTAAAACTAATGTGGCTCTTCTTTGCCTCCAGGGCCACTTGGGGAAAAGACTGGGGACCGGGGCTCTGGCCCAGCAATCCGTGGCGCGCTCCGCTTCTCCTGGAGGCAGAATCCAACACAGTCAGACCAGGGTAAGTACTCCTTTGCTACTCACAGTACTGGGGGATCCTCGTTCCCACACAGAGCTTCACTGATGCAGGTAGGTAGTTGCTATAATCACAGCACCGGTTTATACCACAGGTTGTGTTACTCACAGTGCCGGGGGATCCTCGTTCCCACACAGAGCTTCACTGGTTCAGGTAGGTAGTTGCTGTAAGCACAGTACAGGTTTAGTTCACAGGTGGCGTTACTCACAATGCCGGGGGATCCTCGTTCCCACACAGAGCTCCACTAGTTCAGGTAGGTAGTTGCTATAAGCACAGCACAGGTTTATTTCACAGGTTGCATTACTCACAGTGCCGGGGGATCCTCGTTCCCACACAAAGCTTCACTGGTTTCAGGTAGGTAGTTGCTATAAGCACAGAACAGGTTTATTTCACAGGTTGCGTTACTCACAGTGCCGGGGGATCCTCGTTCCCACACAAAGCTTCACTGGTTTCAGGTAGGTAGTTGCTATAAGCACAGAACAGGTTTATTTCACAGGTTGCGTTACTCACAGTGCCGGGGGATCCTCGTTCCCACACAAAGCTTCCCTGGTTTCAGGTAGGTAGTTACTATAAGCACAGAACAGGTTTATTTCACAGGTTGCATTACTCACAGTGCCGGGGGATCCTCGTTCCCACACAAAGCTTCACTGGTTTCAGGTAGGTAGTTGCTATAAGCACAGAACAGGTTTATTTCACAGGTGGCGTTACTCACAGTGCCGGGGGATCCTCGTTCCCACACAAAGCTTCACTGGTTTCAGGTAGATAGTTGCTACATACAGTGGATTTTGCTACAGTGTCAGTGTACCGTATTCCTTCGCCCTTCCAGTATGGCTGTCCGGGCGTCGTAGGGACTAGTGAGTCCGATGACCGGAGCCGAACGCTTCCCAAACTCCCCCTCCTTCTTCCACGACCGGGGTCACGAGCTGGGGCGAACTTTCGTCGAGGCTCCGTTCACCACAAGCTTCTGTTGACGAGGTCAGTACACACACCGTTACGACCCACAATCCGCATGGTACATACTTGATACTACTCACTGTGTTCTACCACTGTCTGTTTTGTGTACAAACGAAGCTCTCGTTGTCACACCCCGGGCACAGGGCTTGGTTTTCTCTCTCTCTGTAGGACTCAGGCCACAACGGATGTCGTCCTCTCGTGACTCGTCGGAGGCTCGGCAGTTTGAACGCTACAAGCACAGCATATACACAGCAAGTAAAGCGTAAACACCATCAATCAGTGAAACTCACCCACAGCACTCTTATACAATTTCACGTGAATTTTAGATCGTCCTTGCCACCTGACTACGACGACCTCGAGAGGATGGTTGGGTAACAACTGGATCACAATTGAGGGAGAGATATGTGATGTTCACAGGCCCGGCGTGTTGGTTATCACTCCCCTGGCTCACCTGCACTTCCTTTTTCCCACAGGGCCACTGACTTACTGGTAAACGGTGCGTCGTCCGTGCTTCCGGTCAACCCGCGGCTCACCCACGCTTTCCTCTCCAGTGGGGCCAGGGACCTCAAGAAACGCAAAAAAAGCACACACCAGGACAACTCTTCGTACAAGTTATGTACAGATAAGTACCACCACGGTTACTCACGCTTTGTTTCCAATAACCTCGGTTCACTGCGTTCTTGATGGCTCTGTGTCCACTCTTTCTCACTGAAACTCCACAATATTCCTTCGTCAGCTGATTGTCTCTTTCTCTCTTCCCCAGGAGAGCGATCCAACCAGCGTGGTCCGTCTGCAAAGCAGCAACACAGCGTACACAAAGTATACCACCAGCACCCCGTTTGATGTCTACAAAGGTCTTTTTATATGCTGGCTCTTCCCCTCGTCAGCCTACCAGCGATCGCTGTGCAAATTATCCCCACCTGCGCGCAATCAGGCTTAATTTGACTTCGGGGAAACCCCGGAAATGAAATGTGGAAGCCGGATTCCGCCCGTCGTTCATACAAAATGTGGAAGCCGGGTTCCGCCCGTCGTTCGTTCAAAACGTCACCTGTGACAGATATATTGTGCTGATTGATAGGTATTGGCAGATAAAAGCATTTTTCCAGCATCAGACATCGGCCAATTGTTTAGGATCATGGTAGATTTTGGCAATCATAAGGTGCAGAAACTCATGCTTATTCGTGCTTATTTTGAGTTGGATGACATCGGAATTGCAGTGAATATGCTATCCACTTTTAGGATTGTATGACATAACACTTTGAAACAAGGAGTAAAAAACTAAACTATCACTATCTATCAATAGATGTTATTCTCAGTGATCAAATATTGGTTTCAGCACAGAAATGTTGCTATTTTGTGCAACTTTACTCTGTCATCTTGCCTTGGGTACAAGATTTCTTTGCTTTGATGCCGGTGGTCTCCGTTACGGAATGCTTGTGAACTTAAAGGAAGAGGAAAACGAAATAGTCTTCAAGATAAATGCTGGGTTTATTTGTGATTGTTGCGAGCAAAAATTTCTTGATCTTGCAGCAAAAAAAAATGCGATGGAATATGCGGGATATTTATGCGATGAAATTGCGGGAAAACTGCGATGATAATGATGTTCAGGTCACATAATTACGTCACTTCAGAACATTTCCATGGCAACAGGGGACATGGTTGCGCTTGCGTAAAGTAAATGCAACATTTTTCAACTTTCTGCTAAGATATATGTGACTTTTTGCTACAAAAATGCGGGGAAATCTGCAATTTATGTGGTGAAAGTGCAGCATATTTGAAAAAATTATGCATTAAATCATGCGATTGTTGCATAATCACGTTTTTCTGGAGGGACTGAATAGGGATTTTATTGACCCGTTGTTGCATACATACAAAATAAATATCAAGGGTCAAAAAACATCCCATACATGCTTTAGGGGTTCATCATTCATATGAAAAATACTCCATGTACTGGAGATGATTAATACTTAGATGTTTAAAGGATATAGGAAATTGTCAATTTAAAGATATAACCGATTTTAAAGTGGTAGAATAGAAACTTAAAAAGTTAAGTCAAGTATGGACAAAGAGGCGTTCAGAGAGCCACATGGGTCAAATTCTTTTATCGAGGTTTGTATAATACATATTATGTCAAAGTAGGCTTGTACTTTTTAATAAAACATTTAGGAAAGTCATTTCAGAGCTTACATTTAAATATGTTGGCACAATGATTAAAAATAGTAACTCGGTAAGTGGCTTTTCACTGATGTCTGATTAAAAAAGAGTGGTGCTGTGATAAAACATTCGAAATTTAATTTTGTCCGACTTGACACAGCACCGATTTCATGTCACTGTGACCTGGGATTCCAGAGTACATGGCTGGCTTATCCATGAGCCAAAGACATAAACAGAAGTGTGGCCATCAGGATTCTGCCCTTTACTTGGACCAAACCCATTCCACTACCGTTTTCACAGAGCCCTGTTTTACCGCGAGGACACCACAACCCCTTTTATTTGGACACTATACTGTATGTTCTCTTTGGACACTTTAATCCATCTTTATGAGCACATCTAGTGGCTGACGCCACACCCACCATATCTGTCATCTCTTATTCCTTAACAAAACAGACGAAGTCATTCACCTTGCAAAAATGAGGAACAGCTGCTTGAGTAACAAGCTGCACATTGAGTAAAAGAAAAAAAAAACATTGAGAAAATCATCTGTTTAAATGGATCTGGGAAAACAGATTGGGCTCTGCAAAGCATGGAATTGACTGTTTTAGCCTTTGAGATCCATAACTTGCCAAATGAAAATCAGTCATGCTTTTAAATGGTGAATGTAACTCAATTCCTCTCACCAGCACTGACAAACTCACAGGTTTGATTACGAGGCAACATAGAGCTGATAAACTGCATACTTTGAATGAAAAGTGCCTGCCAAAAGTAACCCTTTTGCAGCTTGAATGTGGCATTGGAAAAAAAATCAATGTTTATTTCTAATACCATACAGTTCCCAGGTAAAAGATGCTTATAAGGTGGACAGTAAGCAGTGCAGGTTGGCATGGATAAAAGATATAAGACCCATTAACCTTGTTATGTCACTGTGAGCAGAAACTCTTTCACTATCTTAAGCTCTCATCACTTATGGGCCCTTGGGGTCCTGCAACTAATTAACCTTGTGGATGCAGGATCTGTTGTGTAGTGTGCTGAGAAGAGAATATTAAGAAACCTTTCAGAGGGCCATTAGCAATGAGATTACCATATCCAACTTTCAAGTGGATTTTTGACATAAAACCAATATTTGTTCAAACTCACACCACAAACGCTTCAGCCTCGCCGAATTTAAAGTGACAAAGTTTATTCTGAGGCAAGGCATCCCTTATGGGGGCAGTGGTTTGGCAGGTCTATTACGAGGATGTGTGATGCTTTTATTTAGCATATCCATGAACAAACCATCATGCATGGGGTTTTGAGAAGGTTGGGATATTGCTTTAAATGTGTTAAATGTGATTTACCCAAACTTCTGGCATTGCATAGACAGAATTTTACATTGTTTCTTTTCATATTGCTAATGGTAATTGGCTCTGCATAAACTTAAAATATGTGACTCAGCTAAAGTCTGTTTTTGTGATTTATTGTTTCTACACAAATTATCATGAAAATATAACCTTAATATCTTTATATTGCCATGTCAAAGATTGAAAACATTTTTAGGAAGCCAGGTTTGACTACTTTGATGCTCCTTATCTGATTTAGATCATAAGACTTTAGCCTGGATTCCACAGGGACAATATTCACATTTTCCAGTGGCGGCTCATGGCGGCTCATCCAAGGGGCGCTATTTCAAAATACGTGTTCGGAGTGTCATGTGTGTTGCTTGGGTTTTCAAAATATGTGTTTGTTGCGTCATGTAAACCATGTGCATCACGTGTTTTGTCAAAATAAGTGCCTGCTGCTCACGCGTCAAAACCATTTATCGTAAAAGAGATGCTCACGTTTACAAAATACACGCAAGACACTCCCTTAAATCCCTTATGAGATTATGCGAGTATCTGACAAACACGAGCATTTCTTTTATCATAAACGCTTAAGACGCATCTGCAGCAGGCACTTATTTTGATAAGACACAGGATGCACACAGGATCGCTCGACGCGCAGAACACATTTTTGAAAAAAGGAACCACACACATGACTGGCTACATACATGTTGTGACGAACTTCGCAACTAGCGCCCTCGAAAAAAGAAGTCACCAGCCGCCACTGACATTTTCGCTTTTCAGTCATAAAATGAAATATCTGCTGTTTAAATATTTAATATGATCATGGTTCTAATTGGTTTTATCTTGAAATGAAGTATTATTTTAACTGGAAATTAAATTTTAAACAATCTGTGATCTTTCAAAGTGATTCATTTCTCAAAGCATCTCTTTGAGATTATCGGATGTGAGATTATTAAATGAAGTGCAATGCTTTCCCACCACTGTATATACTGTAAATCATGCTATAATTGCTAAGTCTAAAAGCTGATAATAGATTTCAAAAAGGTGAAGAGTTTAGAAGGTAAAAGCTCATTTGCATTTTTTTCACCAGAAACATTAACCCCAAAATAGAAGTGTTAAACAATGGTTCCTTAAAGGGCACCTATTATGCTCATTTATAAAAGATGTGATATAGGTCTCAGGTGTGCCCAGAATGTGTCTGTTAAGTTTCCCCACAGATCATTTATTACAGCATGTCAAAAATGCCCTTATTTGGGTCGGACCAAGCCTGCCGCACAAGCCCTGAAAACTAAAAGTGAAGCCAAAACGACTCAATCGCCCCCCAGTGACTGGTCCTAGTATAGGTCATAAACCCCGCCTTCCCCCATGTTATTCAATGGTACTTGAGACCAACTTAACAATTTAGGCTATATCCACACGAAGCCGGTGCATTCCCTATCCGATCATTTTTTTTCCTTGCTCTAAAAAAATAATCCGTAAACACGAAACCACTGAAACCGGCTGAAAGCGGTGTAGTATATATGCCGGACCAGTATGGGGCGCTGTAATTCTGCCACAGATATACACTATACACGGAGAAGAAGACTTTGAGCATGCGCATAGCCAACGTATGGTGTTGTCCATTATCGCTTGTTGGTCACCACAATTGCATAGAAGCAATAGATTTTTCTGTAATAAAGCTAGTAGGCTTTAGTAGCTTCTGTAGCACGAACACAATCACGTAATCCGCCGTTATTGTTGTTGCTGTTACGTGTGACGCTTCCGACACGTGATGTGATGACGTTTTCGCTTCACAAAATATACGGATTGGCTGTACAGACGAAACCGCAAGGGTGTCGGTTTCAGATTTATCCACTTTAGGACACGGTTTCAAAAAATAGCGGATTCAGTCTCCGAAAACTCCGGATCCGTGTGGATGAAACGCCAATACGATAACAAATTTATACGTATACAGTGATACGCGTCTCCGTGTGGACAGCCCCTCGATAACATTTAAATTTTCTTTTTTCCGAACTGGTTTCTGTCATTACTGTAGTTTTTATCATGCTGATGTAAATTCAAGTGTCTGTTTTTAAAATAAGTTGGTGGTGTCACGTCATGATTGACAGCTGTGATATGCGCATTCTGCGAGAGCAAGGGCGGGGCCTTGATTTCGTGGCTTTACTTTCTGCTTACTACTGCGCAGGACTGGTCCCAAAATCGCTACTGCGCAGACTCAAGATCCAAGATGTCAGAGTCATATCGGGACACTGGTGGCTTCACTTTTCACCAATGGAAGAGAGCGAACGGGCATCGTCCATCTTGTTTTACAATCTATGGGTTTGACCAAAAACATGCTGTCATATGTGTACTTTTAAATGCAAATGGGCTACTGTTCCTCACTCCTTTACCAAAAGAGACAGTGAGCGCTTTCAATGAAAATAGATCTGATTCCTGTGTCTTAGACAATAGTATCTCACTATTGAGATCCGGTGAACAGTGTACTGCTCTATGAGGGGGGAGACTATGGTACTTACCAGTGGCCAAAATTTTTAAATATTAAGCTGAAATGAATTAAGACTATTTGATTTTGCTGCAAATTGTTTTGAAAATGATGTGGCAATACCATGTGTTTTAAGATATGTATCATGATAACTTCTCTATATATTTTTGGTAAATTCTTAAACTATAGCAGATGGGAGAGGACACTTTTATAAAGGGATGGCAGTGACATCCTGTGAAGGCAGGGCAGAGGGTGGCAGAATGTACAGAGACCTTCAGTGTCTCATGCATAATGCTCTTTGTGTTTTAGACACAGGTTGGCTACGCAGAAGAGTCAGAGGGGAGCTGAGAAGAGTGGAGGTGATGGCATGGGAGCTCCTCCAGAATCTCAAACAGCACCCCCCCAACCCCAATCCCTCCCCTTTCCCTTTTGGAAACGGCCAAGTTAATGTAGCATTTTTCAATGGCAGCCGAACAGAGGCGAATGTCTCCCGTGGGTGTTATTTCAGCCCTGTGTTCATTTCGCTCTCTTTCCCTCTGCTCACTGTTGTTCAGACTGATGCATTAACTTGCAATCTCGAGAAAGCGCAGCTGAAAAAAAATGACTGTTTTGACACAATCTTAAAAGTCATTTTCACGCAAGATTACGTTCTCTCCGAATCGTGAGCCTGCGTGTCAAAAGAGCAGCTTACAAAACCGGCAAACTAATAAATCTGGGTGCGAATCAGCAAAGTCTAATTCACTTGTGCTCACCTAGACCCAGAAACAATTATGTTGTAATTACGGTGTTGGGAATTATGATTTTCTTTGGAGAAATTAAGAAGCACATTTGCTGCAATAATTCTGTAACACATTATAGGTTTCTAGCATGTATAAGGCAAGGTAAGGGAAGTCATATTGTAAAAAAATTCTAAATAAATATAATTAATATTTATAGTATTTAATTAAATAATGCCACACAATTCATTAGCCCATGCTCCTTCATTCATAACAACATGCATAATTAATCATTACCCCTATTATCGCAGATGAAGTTGTTTTCCCTGGCGTGCAAATTACACCAGATTGCAAAAAAAGGAGCCATTTTGATGTTACACATCTGGAGCTCATGCAAATGCCCTACACCTAAGGAACCCAAGCAACACAGTTAACATACAGGCCTAGAGCTGGGCCTACAGGTGCACCCGAGGCTAAGATCTCCTATCATGGGCAGTAGACATTGGACATGACCCTGTGGTTGACAGAGCCCAGGGCAGTGTTCTGAAGGGGGCTTTGCACCTTGGCCATGACCCATGATTGCATGTTAACGTAAAAAAGGCAGAAATAAATTAAACCAATATGAGATTATGCAGTCCTTGATGTAAATCAGAGCCCATTAGAAATTCATTAAACACTCTCAAGGCTGAAATATGACTGCATGCATGAGAGGGTATTAAAAGAAAGTTCATTGGGAGTAAAAAAGATAGCATTGGGTAAAAGGTCGAGCAGATAAATTGAATTAAAAGAACTGGAGCGATGGAAGGATGGATGGACAGATGAACGGAGGAAAAGGTGGATAAATGAGAAATATTCATTAAAGGTTAAGTGGGTCGTTTTTTCAATGCATTCAGAAAGTATTCAGTCCCCCTTCACTTTTTTTTTAGGCCCAGATCAGTTGAGGGCTGCAGTGAGGGATGTCCTTCTAGAACTTTGTATCAAAGAGGATCTCTGGAACCATCAGATTTTTGGCCACTCAATTCTCTTACTAAGACTGCCCGCTTACTCAGCTTGGCCAGGTGACAAGCTCTTGAAAAAGTCCTGGTTTTGCCAAACTTCTTCTTTTTGAGAATCATGGAGACCAGTGTGCTCTTCAGTGCAGCAGATATGTGCCTTGCAACAATGTTGTCTCTAAGATATGCCTTGTCAGATGCAAGGCCTTCCTAACTGTTGGTTCACACCGCCACCGGCGAGCGCGTCAAAGTGACCGGAAGTCATTCATTTTCAATGAGAGCCAGTGGTGAGCTCCGGTTATGCGTCAGGGATGGTGTGGACAGCTCAACTTTATGCTAATGAGTTATGACGCAGTTCGGCGACAACCAATTGGAAGGCGGACACCTCCGCTTGAGAGAAGTCCAGGGAATGCATTTGAGCATCAGCATCCCCTACACTTTTGCTATAGCGTTGTTGGTATAGGCTGTTTATACTTGGTATTAAAATGCATTTTGGTTGATTGGATTCCAAGTGGACATGAGAGACACATTCATGTTTACACTTGATGCTTTATTTCGCTTTTTAATCTGCTTTCATTGAAACGCAAGTAGGAGAAATTATGGGTTTAAATTAACGCAAACAAATATTAGGTAGGGGTCCGCTGCTTGTGTTGTAAGTAAACTTGCTGCGCAGAGTTTCGTACAAGAACTTTCACTGATATTTCAGAGCAATTGATAAAATAAGCTCACCCAACTTTCACACGCTCGCAAAATGAAATTAATGAACGAGGTGGAGAGCAGCAGATTTAGTTTTATCAATGAAAGCCTAAAGATTGCGCTGTACACTGTGTGTTCGTGCTATAACTCATGTTGGATGTAAAAACATTGTACTCGTATATATCACATTAGATCAATAAGGTGGTCTTTTGTGGCTGTTCACACACATTCGACCACAAAAGCAATCAGGTTGAATGCGTTTTTGACTACCTCGGAATGTGATCAAAAGTGAATGAGTGGATCCGATTGACCAAAACGCATCTTAATACCAGGCGGAAACAGCCTCTTAGGCCTTGTCTCAAATGGCACGATCCGGACTTGTTGACCTCCTCAGAGTCCACACTTTGATGACATCATGTAGTGCAGACCTTAAGGAACCTTGACGTGAGTCCAAGAGGGTGCACCAGAGTCGTATTTTGGGACAGAGGTTAACCCTAACCCTGGAAATAGGAAGAGAAGTTACCCATTAGTGAGAACTCCTCCCTTCCGTCATCTGATTGGTCTGATGTCTCTTTCTCAAGAAATTCTGGGTTGGTAAAGTGTGCGAAGCCTGTTGCAGTGCAGGCTTCACCAAAGACCGCATCAAGGGTGCATGGGGGCGCTGATGAGCACACTTTGGAGCATAAAAATGACCGATGGGACACCCTACGGACTTGTAGACAAAGCAAGCATGTGCATTATAAGGTCACAAGACCGAAAGTCCACATGAAGTGCGCCATTTGGGTCGGGACCAATCAATTTCATTTACCACTGGTGGACTCCAAGGTGTAAAAACTTCTCAGCAATGATCAAGAAAAATGGATGTGTTGTTGCAAAGGGTCTGAATACTTATAATGTTTCAGTTTTTTCTTTTTTTAATGCATTTACAAACATTTATAATATTATTTTTTCACTTTATCATCTGAATGTCATTGGAATGCAGGTCTCCTTCAGGTAGTCTTGGTTATTGTGTACTCTCCTCTGTTCGGCTGTCACGGTTTCAGACAGGCTGTTCCAATAACCTCTGCTGCACCTGTAATATAGCACACCCTGCTTTCTATAAATTGAATTTCAGTGCAGCTACATTATTGTGATGTATTTATATGTATGTGTGTCTGTTCACACATGAACCAGATAGAAATTAGATTGTCATACAGCTTAGGTTGTTCTATTAAAAGGGGTTTTGCATGTGAGACAAGCTTTCTTGCTTTTTCATCACTGTTGTATTACACGCATCTAAACAGCTCAGTCATTCCCACTATAGCCCTATTAGATTAGGATTAGGATTACCTGGTGACCTGTAGTGATTGGTAATAATTGTCTGTGATCTTAATCCCGTGCGCATTGGCCATATCTGTATTTGTAAACTAAAAATTCCCCCACAAATGGCCTACCATACAGGGGTATTTTGCCAAACACAGAGGTACTGTAATAATATTAGTCCCGTGCGAATCGGCATCTCTGTAATTTAGCCAGGATTTGGTGGTGTCGTAAATCATTTTTCAAGGCTTTTGTTACCTGTGCGCCTTTTTATTTCAATTGTATGTGTTTCTGCGCCTTTCGCACTGCAGCTGAGGAGCGCACATACAGAACAAAGACACATCCCTGTGCTTTTTATGGCTTTCATTGTTAACCTTAATGGATTTGTTAAATATTTTTTATTTTAAATATCTAACCAGTCTCTCTTCCTCCATGTTTGATGATTAATATTCAGAATGTGCAGAACTGTCATTTTTTTTTTGAGATCTCTGAGTTTAGGAGGAGCTGTCAGCTGCGACATCACAAAACCTTTTCTAAAATAGATGTGGCGGCTTCGCGACGTGGCTGATTAGGACAAAAACTCTGATTAACAGGGTAAAGGTATTTACCACATGTCGAGCCATTGCGTGTATAGGACAAGCTGTTACGCAAAGGCTCAACCGCATATCTTGAAGATTGTCAGTAAATGTAAGTAAAATCACAGGCTTTGCTTATCCCATGCGAACAGGCCACATGAAACTTAAATCTAGGGGGGGTAATTTCTAAATGACACAAGGTCCCGAAATAATACTAATGTGCGAACAGTACTTAAAGGAAAACACCACCATTTTTCAATATTTTACTACGTTCTTACCTAAACTTAAAAAAATAATACATATGTATCTCTATTTAATGCGTGCACTTCATCTTTGTACAGCTCGTCGTGAATGTGATAGCATTTAGCCTAGCCGCATTCATTCCTTAGGATCCAAATAGGGAGGAATTTAGAAGCCACCAAACACTTCAATGTTTTCCCTATTTAAAGATGTGGCAATTTTTTAAGCGGATAAAAATGAAAACTATATTGTATGGCGGAAGAGAACTTAGTTTGCAGCACTTCGACCTGGGGCGCAGTAATATTGAAGTTTGATAGAGAGGGGGAGTAGTCAGGAGTGATGATGTTACTGCGCCCGAGGTCAAAGTGCTGCAAACTTCCGCCATAAAATATAGTTCTCATTTTTTATTCGCTTATAAAGTTGCCACGTTTTATTTTTTGTGCCACCATACTTACTCGTGTAACTACTCATGTAACAGTCTTTAAATATAGGGAAAACATGGAAGTGTTTGGTGGCTTCTAAATTCATCGCTGTTTGGATCCTAAGGAATGAATGGGGCTAGGCTAAATGCTAACACATTCACGACGCGCTGTACAAAGATTTAGTGCACGCATTGAAAAAAGATTTTAATTTGTCTAAGTTCATGTAAGAAAATAGTAAAATATTGAAAAACTGTGTTTTTTTCCTTTGAGACTACATTTTCTTAGCACTTAATATGTGTCTTAATATATTGGATAATAAACATACAATTTTAAAAGAAGGAAATGTTGGTGCCAATCACCACTAACTTCATTTTGAGCCAATTTTAATTTTTATTATGTTGGCATGTATATGTCTTTTGTAAGTTACTAAGGAGTGAGGATTTTGTATTATAATATATAAGTTCATGGCAAAATGAATAATGGCAATTTAATTTGAAACAAATCACTTAAGGCTAAACAGAATTAAAATAAATGAAAAATATGCTAAAAAAAACACACATCTTTGAGCTCCGTCTTCAGATGTGCACAAAAACCAACAGCTTCGTTTTACCTACACTGCATTTAATGAGCTCTGTGTTTGGCATTCTGAGCACTCTCGCAGTAGATGCACTTCCGTGTGTTTTGATGATTAAAAAACATCTAGAAATAGCTACAGTATATCAAAGCCGCTCCGCCAATCTTGGCCGACAGGTCCGCTGCTTTCATAAGGAAACTGTAGAGGAGATTGTGAATGTGCCTATTGTTTCTGAAATGAAAGCACCCACATCCAAAGCTCAAGAAAAACAAGGCGGTGTGTACTGAAGGCCCCTTCACCTGTGACCCTTCCTCTCAGATCTGTGGTAGCATGTGTCCTTCGTGCCCTTTCACCTAAAACAACATGGAGAGATGTCACAACGTGAAAAGAACAAGCAGGATGCTGGAGGAGAGAGGATAGAGGAGACCTTGATAATTAAGACACCAGCTGTCACCGGTTTGTTATGGAACCCAGCAAGGTGGTGTTTAAAGTGACAGGGGATTGACATGCGAGATGGTGAGCCCACCATGGCCGATGACTGTTTAGTGCTGAGTGGGTGTTGTATGCAGCTGAGTATGTGTTTCATTATGATATATTCATGCAGATTGTGCCGTTATTAAAAAACAAAAATACTGTGTTGTTTTAAACCATGGTTAGATAAAATACTGTTTGGTTTAAATTAATCCATGGTTGGGTAAAATATGGACATTTTACCCATTCAAATTTGCATCTTCCTTGAACCTTTGATATAATATGCACCATTGTTATCAGAGCTTCGCACCGCTCCAGAGATGAGGCAACAGCCATGTACGTATAATATTGAAACATAGCATCTGCTTTTCTCCAGGACAGATCTTCCTCATTTATATTCTTCCTGTGTCACGTAGCATTTAATAGGAGTTTTGATGACTACAGATCAGGAGGCTGGGAGTTCCCCAGGTGTGTAATTGCAATTCTTCGTCTTTTTTGCTCATCTGTGGAGGAGTTTGAATTAAAACAGAATCCATTAAAAAATAAGGGTGAACGACTCTTTGTTGAATACATGTTTGATTTTAACCAGTCTTCTCTTTGACTTTGCAATGCCACCAAGAGCTATTTCTTTATATATATATATATATATATATATATATATATATATATATATATATATATATTTGTAGATTAAGGGGATTCGGGTGAGCTTGGCTAAAGAATACAGTGCCCCCCTCTCACTGTTTATGACAGGGATTCCCAGCTGACCACAACTCATTTTTAGAAGCATGTAGTGCAGAGATGGAACCATCTCATCTTAGTGTGCTTAAACTCCACTTGGGCCAAAGACACAGGCAGGTACCCTCCAGCTGACCTTCCTCGGGTCTCTTTATACAGGGCTGTACTCTCCTCCTGTGGCACAGCAGGACTAAACCACCATTGGGATTCCTAAGTGCCGGCTTGAAAATTCTGTCAGGCTCTGATCATTGTGCCAAAATAATTGAAACACCAAGCAGTAGTATTTAAAACGTTTTGTCTGGAATCTTACATGCAATTGTAAGTAGTATTGAATTAGGTTGTTTTGTTTCAATGGATTTGTTGCAATTATATTTGCATTATGATTCTTAAGAGATCTAAAGGAATTTATAGGAATTTGACCGTCCCACACTGTTAAAAAAGGTCAAAAAAAAGTATTTCATATAATTACCTCAAAAGTTAGGGTGGCCATTCATGCCAGTTCCGCCGGACACGTCCCGAACATGTTTTCGGGTTCGTTCTCCGGAAGTCGCGTTGCTCGACCGCATACGTCATCGAGGTTCTCACATTTCAGTTAAAATACATTAGAAAATTAAGATTTATTTCTTTTAAGACATACAATCATTGTAGTTTCATTCTTACCTTGAAATGTAACGGTTGCTTTTCTGAAATTAAACCCGAAATATTAAACCTTGATGACGTATGCGGTCGACCAACGCGACTTCCGGAGAACGAACCCGAAAACATGTTCGGGACGTGTCCGGCGGAACTGGCATGAATGGCCACCCTATCAGAAGTACATATTGGTATCAAATGTATCTAAACAGTTATTTTCAGCCCAGGGTTAGGTCGAAAAGGATGAACCTAAAAAAAGGATGGTATGTTATTTAATCTATACTGAGTTACTAGCCTGGGTGCTAGCTGAACTTAGCCCGCCCACAACATTTCAGGTCAGGAAGTTCTGTCTGGTGTCGCTCTGTTGTGGCGCAACTAAGCTCGGACCAAAGCTGGTTAGGATTGCCAACCGTTCCGTATAATACGGAATCGTCCTGTATTTGACACATAAAACTCTCGTTCCGTATTGAACTGATACGGAATGCACTTTGTTCCGTATTTTTGAAAATCAATTTAGTGCAAATACATGACAGACACATAGCTTCTAATATGTCAGACGATGAACGAAGACCGCACCATCTGCAGTAATTTCTCCCCCTGTTTGTCTATTATCAGCGTAGCATTTTTATCATCTTGCAGCATCATCAGGGAATGCCCTTTTAATTGGTCGTTTCAGTCATTGTGATGTCACGTTTCGTAGCAACGATGACGACAAGCGGGAAATGTAAAAATGACTGCATCCGAGCAGCCGGCCAAAAAGAAACGAGCACAAAAATATAGAATTGAATGAGAAAATGACTACCCTTGGCTGATATGTGCGAGGGACAATGAATACAAGGCCAATTGTACCATATTCCGTCGCGTTTATTTTGTTTGTCACGGCGGAGTGTGTGATATTAAGCAGCATGCATCAGGAGACAAGAGGAGCGAGAGGCTGTGGGCACAGGAGGGAGCAATGTCAAGGTTCCTTGTCTGTCAAACGTCTCCAGAGGCTCATATGGTATGTAATTATGTGGATTTTTAAAATTCAAATATAGTTGATAAGAAAGTGATTATATTAAAAGAGATAGTACAGGTAACATTCCACAGATTTCTCCCCATTGTTCCCCCTCTGTTCCTGTCTCCCGCTCCCTCCCGTCTCATAATGTGTCAATCATTTCTGATGGGTTTCTTAATAAATAATTATGGATTTAGATAGCTCAAGGTTTAAAAAGGGGTGGGGTCTTTGAAGAGGGTTCAAACGTATTATAAACTTAACAAATCCATGGTTCATTGTTGGCAAAATGATCATTCTTGTATACTGATTAGGCCTACTTTGCTCTTCTATAAATATTTAGGCCTAGAAGTTGTATGAAATATATTTATCTAAATGTATCAATTAGTTTCCACTATTTACACCAGAAGTCTTCATTTCAGGTTTTTTTTTATTCTCTTTCGTTGTTCATATCACCGGACCCAGGCAACAACCCCTCCCCCCCAATAGGGGGCCAACGGGCTTACTGTTCCTTATTTTCATTTCAGAAAGTTGGCAACCCTAAAGCTGGTCAAACCAATCAAATTCACGTCACCAACGAGCGCTGAATCCGTTTACAACAAAGGCGGCTGCCGCTGGAGAATTGAGATGTGAAGATTCTGCCATCGAGTCTGTTCTAGAAGATTGATTGACAGCGCATTGAACAGAGGAACAGAGAAACTCGATCAAGGCATTTGTTGTTCTGAAAGATCCTACAGGATTCTGCAAAAGTTTAATTTATCAGCTGGCTCCGATGGTCGCTAAGAAAATGGGACACAATGAAAATGGGAAACTTGGCGTGCACGAAAACGTTGATATAACTAGCAGTCGTTGCCAGCTCCTTTTCGAAAGCCCGTGGATGAAGTTCATCTAACTTAGAAATGGTTAGAGATAGTCTGACTGCATAACTTAGTAAATACTTCACAATGTCATGATATGAATGAAATGTTGTAAACATAGCGGGTGTCGATGTAAGTTGTTAGTCTCATTGTAGCGAAATAACTAGCAGTTCAGGTCAGGCTGCAAAAGAGGACAGACACGTTGCACAGTTATTATTAGCAAGATACGTCCGCCATTGCACAGAATCATCAACAAAGCAGTCAGCGGCGCACAATCTTGACGTCAAACACAGTGGATAACGGCGCACACTTTGACGTCGCAAGGCAAAACTCCCGGTTTTACTCTCTACACGAAACCCCTATAACCGGGTTTTCTTAAAAAGCTCACCCTGTCCGGGGTTTTCAAATATGCTCGGTTTCAGTGCCCTGATACTGCGGTTTCGTGTGGAAGAACAGCCGAACCGCGTGGAAAAACTCATGGTTATAAAAATACCCGTGTCCGTGTGGACTAGGCCTCAAATTCTGACTAGAATTGAGTATGACAACGTCAGGCTAATGTCAACCCATATCAGCCCCACACTATATACTTCTTATCATTGAAGGTGTCAATGTAAAAAATGCTCGCAAAGAAGTTGCTTCACTGATGCAGAATAAACGCAAAGCCTTTTCAGTGGTCTAAAAGGAAGTGCAGAATGACTTTTGCTTTGATCCTCTTTTCTAAACTCAGAGATCTGAATTCGGACGGCAATTAAATTACCACACAACCTTGGTGTTCATCAAAAAACAGTAGGTAATTCGCCCGAGGATTTGTATGTGGGTGGTTGGAGATAAACACTGACATTCTGGTTTCGGATGGCAATAAAATCACTGACTACCCCCTGTAAATACCTCACATCCCCACAAGAAACAATTACCGTCTGAATAGGGATTATCAAAATGATTTTCTTTTTTTTTTTAATTTTCATTTAACGAATTGGGGAATTGGTTGCTTAAAAGTAATTGCAAAAATGGCAAAGAAAAGTAAAGTTAGCTCTAAGATAAAAAATAATTAGATATTTTGTTACCTAGTCTGTTGACATTCATATATTCAAAAGTTTGACTATGCCATTGTTTGTGAACCTTAATGAATGTGAACTTTACATAGGTGGCAATGTTTTAATTAAGTTGGAGACACAACTGACATAAAACAAAAGAACAACCAGACAGTGTCCGGTCATGACAAATCCGTAGAAACATTTCAGGCGTGATGTGTGTCTCTATAACCTTATAGCTTGGTCTAACATTTCCAGAATGAGGTGTTAAGGTTAGTACTTTTGTTGCTATAATCAGTGCCTTGTTTTTTCTTAACTGACAGGGTCTCTGATTGGGTTCAAAGCTAACAAATATATTTTTGTTGAACAGAAAGAAGAGGAAATCTGTTCAATCAAAGCATCTGACAAACAAACCACTTTCCTTATGTCTTACCAAAGATTTATGTTAATTTGCTATTTGTCATTTTTATTATAAACTTTTTTGATCCACTATCACGTGCAGATCCAATATGATGTCCCTTACAAACTTTTTATAATAGCTGATGCAATGAACATCTGTGCACTGGTGATATTTCCTTTCCCACTTTTCTGCTTTTCACACCCACTTTACCACAGACAATGAAAAGATTCTCTAATCTGGAGGCCATTTGGAGCTAAGGACTCAGGTGCACATGGACAGTACGAGATAGATTTCATCTTCTCCGTAGGCAGAATTGCTCGGTTCAACACGATGATGCCATCGATGCTAGAAGCCTCGGGGGGACAGAAGACAAAAGAAAGCTATGTTTTCTCATGTCTGTGACAAACAGCATTATCCAGTAACACTGTCAACCAAGCCCACAGTCCAAACAGGTTCCCATGCCTGTTTCACACCGCACATGCAAACCACACAACTACAGAAAAGCATTTACAATTATTTTTTATTGTAAATAATTCACCCCACTTTATTGCTGAATGCAAATTACACACATTGTAGGCTAAGTTGAACAGTTTTAGGTTGTGGTAACGCAGGGTTTGCGGCAACCAGCTCCTACTGGTCACAAATTGACGTTCACAGTGACCTGCATCACTTTTTTTCGGGCGTCATTTTCGACATGCAGGGTACTACATTGAAAATCTTGTCTTATGGGCCAGATCAACACACAGTTAATTCTTTGCATTTGTAAAAGTCGAAGTTATTTATAAACATTTATAATCCAAAAGATTTTGGAGCACCCTATCTCACCCCTGCTCAAGCCAAATTCTCAACCACGAAAAAACCTAACAGGCGAATAAAAGTAGTCAAACGTCTCGTATTGATGGCAAAGGCTTCTCACTGAACGCACAAGACGAAAAATGAGACCAAAGGGGTATTCTAAGTTGGGAGTGGGAACATTATTGTGCAGAACTGTTTTTAAAAAACAGGCAGTATTCAGTAGGAAATTCACATAATTCCATGTCAAACGTGTTACCACTCTCCCAATGCGTTTTTAACAGCAACATTATTATTAATAACAGTGGCATCTCCACAATATGTCACATCATCTGTGATAAAGCTGATAAAAAAGTGTGATCACGCCTTATTTATGATTGCATGATTACGAGGAAATGAGACACAAGAATAACCATCATTTCAGTGTGGACCTCATCTTCTTATTCTTCAGGATTAGTACAGGAACCAGAAGCTAGTAAAGGACTTTCTAGAGGGATTAGCAAAGTCCATAAGATGGACTTTAACTTGACACACTTGAGATAATAATGATGTCCCTATTTTGTGAACATCAGGGAAGGTGAAGGGATACATACACAGTCTGCTAAGACCTATAAGCTATGAAAGTAAGATAAGCAAGAAGTGGCTTATTAAAGCTAATTTAATTTCTAGCATGCTGCCTGACTTTTCAGTCTCTCTCTCTTGTTGAGTAAAGTACTTATGTTTTGTTCATGATATAGTTGTCAAAACACGTCTAACATTTTTTGCCTATGGAACATTCCAAACCACAAACAATGTTATGTTTTTGAAACAAATATGCACTTCAAGTGAGTAGGATTTAGCTCAGGATGTCGACATAAAGACCATCGACATAAGGACATGTCTTTTCATATTGTACTTATTCTTTTTTCTCATTCATGTTTGCGGGAATATTGTAAGAGGCATTGTTTATCATTAAAGGGCACCTATTTTAATGCTAAAAACAATGTTATTTTGTGTATTTGGTATAATACAATCTGTTTGTGTAGTTTATGGTTAAAAACACATTATTTTCCACATACCGTACATTTCTGTAGCTCCAGATTTCACTCTCTGATTCATGTACAAAACTCATCGATTTGAAAATCGCTATGTCCCTGATTGGCCAGCTAATCTGTATGTTATGATTGGCCTGAAAACCTCTGACGTCAGTCGGAAATGTGATGCTCCTTACCATGTTTGAAAAATTCAGTCACAATGCAATACTAACAGGAGTTAATCTACAGGTTGTGAGTCAAAGCGGGAGGAATTCTGATAATGTCGGTCTTGTCTACATCACCAATTTCAGGAAGTAAACTGTTGCCTACAATCCGTGTGTTTGTTGTAGTACAAGAAAAGAGATTTACGTCGGAGAGGATAACTTGCGTCATTGTTTACTTTGGGATTTGTACCTTTTGCATATCATTAACATGTACTAATACACACTTACACACCAAAAGAAATGGAAAGTCTTAAATCAGATAACTGGTGCTCTTTAAAATATATTTAAGAAACATAGAAATCATGCAAAAAGGAACAACATAGCTACAAATGACATAAGATGCTTTGCTTTTTATGACAATGCTTAAAGTCAGGTAAAGTCATATGTGTTCTCATCACAGAAAAATATACAACCCAGACAAATTTGAATGATTTGAAAAAGTAAATTAAGTAAATAAAATAAATGATCAAAAACAGGCAGGATTCTCTGCTCTCAAATGCTGGGGGTGTGTCCGCCGTCAAAAGTGAAACCACGCCCACTCGAGGGAAAGCTGCAGTTCCTTTTAACTTTTAAATAGCGTTACAACCTGAATGAATGTTCCAGTGTGTCATCGAGCCACCGTTTTTATCCCGGCCCAAATAATCCTGAACACAGAAATGGTGGTGTAACGGTGAAACTTCGCAATTCAGTACTACATACTGCAGTTCACAGTCGTTGTAATGTGTTTCAGCAATACATTTCTAACATTTATAATGTGTTATGAAACAATTCCCTGAAATGACTACCCGGAATAAACTAAATGTTTATACAAAAATATGGAAGTTTTCTTTTGGCTTTTCACGTACTGATGACAATGTTGTTAAAATGATCTTCGTTCACATTGATCCATGAAAATGACTTAAAACGTTGTATTATGGATGCCAGGCCAGCTAAGCAATGTCACACAATCTCTGACCATGTAATACGAAAGCGCATGACATACTTTCACAGATTCTTGTTTTTGTCATTTACAGTACGTGGATACAATAATGGCGCCGTTTTCAAAAATCTACACATTTTCAAAAACCTACACTTTTCAAAAGTTTGCATTTCGGGCCCCCTGAAATGCAGTGATGTCAATTAACAGTTAAAACAAATAAACATTTAAATTGGTGTCATATAAAGTAAACAGTCCATAAAAGGAAAAAAACATTGTATTCAGTTTCATAGAAATACTAAAGCATTCAGAAATGTATAGACTGTACTCATACTGTATATGATGATAAACAGATTCTTAGAAGATCTATATAGTAGAAGAAGTACTGTAATAAAGGGGAACCACATATCAGACAGGCATTTGACTTTTATGTTTGGACTGCAACAGATCCAGACACAGTGTTGATGATCACTGAGGGAACTGCTAAATGAATTTGTAGTCGATGGCAGATGCTACACAATGCCGGCCAAATGTGAGCGTAGCCACTGGAAGCATGAGGGCTCAAATCCTGAGCAGCATGTCTAGATGTTCACCATGAGCCATTATCCTTTATTTTGAGTCACCAATCGCTTCCTTCATATCCAGCAGGGCCGGAGGTGAAGCTTTGTGTGATCGAATCAGAGAAGATCGTGAGTGAATCTGTGCACAGCCGTAGTGGTGAATGGAGGAGAACCATGTCTCTTTATTCAGCTAACCTGATTACACCATTTCCCCGTGCCGACAGACGCACGGTTTAATCTAGAAGCAACACCTGTGCCTCAATGCAATGCAAATAAATGAAGCATTAAAGAGCTGCAGGCGCACCAATAGGATTTGGGGAGGCTACTTGCTCAAAGGTGACCTCTGGAGATTCCAGAACAGAGCTCGGCCCGGGCAACACCACCTTCAAAGAGGCTTGAATGTGGAATGTTGACTTTGTCATAATCTACACGATGAGCTGTGAAGGTGAATTTCGTAGACATAAAAGCAAAGGCAACAAAGCAAAACATCACTCAAATGTTGTGATTAGCACTCATCGTGTTTTTACGTGACTAAGCTGTCTGTTATTGAGTGAAAAGTGCCTGTTTCCTCCGGAGAGACTTTTGGATCAAGTAGGCCAGGGTCCCACTCACAGCCATTTGATCTTGTCTTGTAATGGTTAATTTCCTACTCTTGATATGCTTTGACAGCCAACTAGCCTTGAGTGAAAAGACAAAGAGATCTATGGTAGTCACGATGAGTTTAAAGAGTCAAGCTGTTTCCCTCCTCTCACTTACCCTGTATACCTGATCATAGTCCTCAAAGCTGTCTGGGCAAAAGATTAACACTCTGTCTAGGCTAAGTGCACTTTATCACAGTGCTGAAAAGAAAGAGGGAAAGGAAAGCAGGCAGCGGTACACCATAAACTTGTTTTATTACATGGCACAGAGGCACATCTATAGACTCCACGCTTTTAATTAATGGCCAGTGTGCTGCCACCCATACTGAACATCGGAGTGTTGCATGGTGGGTCAGTTTTTCAACAGAAACAGATGCAATATTTTTTGGTTTCATAACAGTAAAAAATGCTACAGTAAAAAATAAAAACATAACATATAATAAACAATAACATAAACAGATAAAATGTAATAGATCTAAGAAGACGTTACTTTTAAGTTTATTGTAAAATAGTGTAAAATGTATGTTTTTTAACAATAAAAATCTTTTTGTAAATTAAATAAAGTCACTATAAACAGTTGTCCCCATAATTCTGTGTGACTTTTAACTCTTTTCATGAAATTTCATTTAAATTATTTGTTTTTTCCTATATCTTAAATAATGTTTCTTTATATATTTGGTATTACTTACGCACTTTAGGGGGGTTTATGTTACATTTTGTGTTGTTTAATTAATGTTTATACTATTATTTTTATGTCACATGTTTTACCCTTATGGTGATCTCTAGCAAATTATATCTGTGAAATATATATATATATATATATATATATATATATATATATATATATATATATATATATATATATATATATATATATATATATATATATATATACACACCCATGGTCTAATATTAATAATAATAATAATCAAATGGTTTTTCAAATGTTTTTTTTTTCTTTTTTTTGGAAAATATTTTTTCAAAACATGGATTAATGTAAACAAACTGGTTAAAACTTCCACAAATTTTATGTATATTTGATATTTATGTTTTAGGCAGAAGTAGTTTTAAAAGAAAAAAATATTGATGTATACGACAAATACGTAAGTTTTTTAAGGATCTCTTTACGGTTAATTATAACCAAATCTATTTTTTATGATTCTGCTATGATTTCTACATGTATATTGGACGTTTGGGTGGGTTAAACAGAAATAGTGTGGAATGGATCAACAATATGTTTCAGCCTTTATTTTTAATAAGAGAAACTATAAATATTTATTAAAAGTTGATTTTGTCAACTTTTTTGAGCACACTAAAAGATGGTTTTAAAGTTAATAGAAATGGATTCACAGCCACAAAACTCAAATCTTTATTTAATGATCATAACAGAACACAGGAAACAGTGAGATAATACAATGAAAAAGCACCTGTAAAAAACAGGGTTTAGGATACAATAAAAAATACATAGGTAGAGAATACACTTCAAAGGCTCCTCACAAAGACAGCAGGATGGCAGCACATAAAACTTTCATGTGCACTTTAAAACTCAGATTAAGAAAAGGTCCAGCAAAACAAAAAAAGAATCTTTTAGATGGATTACTTGTAATATGTAGCCTAAACCATATTTTCCAGCAAATCCTCAAAATATGTACCGTTGGATCAGAGTTTGATGCCACTCATGTCCATTTCAAAGCTGAAATATTTCGATAGTGGCTTATAAATTATAAAATAGTGAAACAATGAGAATTGAAAGGCAAGGTTTCATTAATTCTCAAATCTCTGCCTGTGTTCAATAACCCGGGATCTATTTTCTTAGACGTGACTTTGAGAGAAAAGTGTTGGTAAAGGCTAAATGCTCTTGAATCCTATCTGAGGAATGAAGGAATACTGTACATACTGTGATAGTTTTGTGTCTGTGTTTTGTCAAAGCCAATAGATTCGCAGCTGTAACTGCTGCTGCAGGAGTCTTCGGGACACTTATAGAGCACAGCAGCATTGATTGGGATTGAGGGTGCCTGGGATTCTGTTGATAACTCCATTAATTGCTCCAAGGGGACTTTTATTCAACTGCTCAGACATTTTGGTGCCAATGCACAACACCTTCAGTTCACAATGAAACATACACCCTTCCCGAAAGCCTTCCCAAAATAGGAATTGGCCTACTTTGTGGCTAAGTGTATTGAAAAATTTTCTGAATATCCATATTTGAAGAGTTTCGTTGCAAAACGAGATAAATCCGTTTTTAACATTTTTGTCAAAACATGTTTATTATTATGTTATCATGTTATTATTTTGTTTTATGATGCTACTTAGCTGTATTTTTTAAGTTATGAAGGTTTAAATCAAAACAAACCAACTGCAGTTGAAATGATATTAATTGGATTGCACAACCAGCAAACGAGATTTCTGAAAAATAAAAAAACTGAATTATCTCGCTTTGCAATGAAACTCTTTATTTATTAATTTAGAAATTAGCATACTAAATTTAATTTTTAAATTTTAAATACAGACTTAATATTCACTTAAGAAACTAAACAGTGTAAATTTAGTCAAGTGAAAATATTTTGTACTTTATATATTTTAACCTGTTTTAATTACTATTACATTTTTATATTATTTAATATTTTCATATTTCGATACTTGCCATTTTTTTATTAAAAATGAGTACATATTTATATTATTATAATATAATATTACAATAATATATATTATAATTGTATATTAATAATCTTTTTTACTTATTTACTTTAAATTTGTCAAAACAAGATTTTTTATTTATAAAGCACATTGAAAACAATTAAAACAATAATATTCATCCAGAAAATCACAAAAATATTTTCGTTATTTCACTCCATAGATGCCACGCCCATGATAAAATGTTTCCTACGCATTTTTAAGAAAAGACGGAAGAAACGCGGAAGATGCGCGTTCATTGAAAGTTTGACGCAGGCGCACAAGCGTGAGCGCTTTACAGAACAAACACACGCACACACGAGTTGTTGGTTTATTTAACAGCACACGTTACATTTCCACAGATTCGCGTTTTACACACAATATGTGAACCCAACGCTCTGCAGGTAAAGTTTTCAAATTGCATAACTGAAATATTTTTGGTACTGTACCCTACGAAGCGACAAATTGGTGGTACTGTACTGTTGAAGTTCGTGTTGTCACGTGGCCGTTTCTCAATGCGAAGGGTGCAGCCTCCGGAGTTCGCATCAAGCCTGGTTTATTAAAGTTTACTGAGCATTACATTCGCAAGTCATAAGCATATTACTACAATTTACGATTAGCTAAGAATAATAGTCAACTTTATAATTGTTAATATTCTGAAATGATACAGTCTTGATGACGTATGCAGCTTACAAATACGACATCCGGAGGTTGCAGCCTTGATTGAGGAACGGCCTGTAAATAACTACTGTAGTAGGAAGGCAACGGCACGTTGGAATCCAATGTTAACATCAGTTCCTCCTGTCTCTTAAGTGACTTTCATTTGACAATTTTTGAAGGCATTGAATGAATTGACAATCCCACATTGCGTGTGTGTCTGTGCAAAGGGTCGAGCTAAAATGTTTTAATGTAAATAGTATCTGAGTAAGTGAAAAGTTTTATTTTCATTTTTGATTGCATTAGAATAATTAGAAGAGACATTAGTTTTTTTTTCTAACATTTCAACAGGGTCAGTAAGTTGCCAATGAAGTCCATCCGTGCACAAATGCTGCCTTAAATCATTGCCTGATAGGGCAGTGATGCTACGAGTCAGCAAGTTCAGAGCCAGCTAATGAACTTGTCCAAAAACAGTTTTCTTACGTTTTGAGCTACACGTTGGCCTCTACTAGACACAGCGGCTTGTCTGTATTATAAGTCTGTATTAGTACCCTCGGTACATTTATTTCATATGATTTCAAACTCATCGAGTTTTAAATCTTGCACATATTTGAGCTTTGAATTATGGATGTTTCCAATCCACAATGTATTCAATTGTAAATTGAGCCTCTGATTGAAAAGTCAGAATATAATAAATATCCAACTGGAGTGAGTTTGTCTGAAATGCCTAGTACCTTATGTATATGCAAATCCTGTCTGAGGAAAGCTTACTTTTGTTGATGACAGCAAATTTTAATTTCTTTATGGAAAAATAGCAGGTCAGCTACCTGAAACTGTAAAGCCTGGAATCATATCTTGCATTTTTAATTGGTTAGTACTAAGATTAGGTTTTATCTGAGCTGTTATACTGAAAGTTCCCTGCCACAAGTGCACTAAACAACTGATGATTCATGTGGCGAGGAAACTAGATTTAAACATATCTGCATTCTCTGTGTGAACACTACTGTATATTAACTGTAGGTTTGTGCCAGTGTTAGAAATTAACTTTTTTATGAAGAGGCAGCATTTTTTCCTGGAGTTTGATTTACAGAGGCCTTTTAAGGATCTTTATGAGCGCATTTTTTCCAACCATAAAGTACACATAAACCATTTATGTCAGATACTTAAATTTAATTAATTAATTGAAATAAATTTTCAGTCTAGTGAATTATGACATACTTATACAATCAAATCAGCAAATGCAAGCTGTAAATAATGCACAAGGATTAATAAAATAAATGCTTTAATAACTTTAGGTTTTAATACTCTTACTATATTAAAACTCTTTACTGTCTACCATTTCTCTCACAATTATCCTCCATAATGTTGAATGTCTGGGAAATTTTTGTCACTTCTTGTGCTATTTTAAAAAAACTTTAAAAAAAAACTATTTTGCCCTAAGCCTTTTCTTATCCTGGTGTGGTGTGTGTATATTAGCACTAGTATAGTACTGAACAAACATGGATAGTTTCATCACCTGGAACATTGGAGAAAGAGTTAGAAAGACTTTAACAAAAGTTTTAGTTTTAATAAAGTTTAACACAATCTCATGGCAATTCATACGTAATTTGTATTAATTCATACGACCACATTTGTATGTTTTTGTAGATGTGATGTTGGGGTTAGGAGTGGGATATAATTTTTTAATGATAATTGCACGTTTTTGTACAATGCACTTTCGTAAAAGCGTACAAATTCCTGTGAGATCAGGCTGAAAAGTCTGCTGTTGTGCATGTCACTAATCTCTTTCTCCCTCTTTGTTTCATTGCAGGTTAAACAGATGTGTAACTAGTCCACCATTGAATTGATGAAGACCGTTGTTAATGCAGTATGCTCTGCAGGTAAGTTACACTACGCTGGTACCTTCAGTTTGTTAGTTTTAGTTTTAATGAAACCTTTCCAGGTCCTGTGGCCTTTTGGGATAGCAAAGTCTCTACTGGTTTCACATTTCTGTTCCTCAGCAGATGCAGAAGGTCATCCAGGTATTGTTTGCTTACTGTATCATGAATGCTAAGTATCTAGATGTATTTTTCTCATACTGTGTAGCAGGGAAGGAACATTTTCAGACCGTATTTGTCTCTCTGTCTATCAGCATTTCACAACCATGAAACTCATCCCCAGATAGACCCGATTTTCGGTCCAGGAAGTAAAACCTCCGTGCTTCCTCTCGCATGTCCTCTCAAAATGTCTGGTTTCTAAATTTGTGATTGTGCTGTTTAGTGGACATCCAGCTACAGTAATAAACATGCTTACTTGGTTTTAATGATTGCTTCTTGGACAAGAAAACAATTATTCTCTAAGGGAACGGGTAGGATAAGCGAGCGTCTGAGATCAAAGCTGGACGGGCGGTGTGGGGTTTACGGGAGCTGTGTGCCTCTGATGGAGATGTTGAGTGTTGTCCATTTCGATGAGATTTATGTAAAGCAATATGTCTAATTGGCTGCACCTCACTCATCTTCTCTTCAGATCCCGCTTTCATCTTGTTCTGTGGTTAATCAAATAATGTTTGTATACACGGCCCCTTGAATGGAGTGAGTTTTTATGGGCCATTGTTGCGTGGTGTTGTGTATTTTCAAAACACGGCTCGCACAACTTTGGCCTCGTACACACAGCAACATTTCAGGAGTGACAACCGCATTTAAAGGCGGGGTGCATGATTTTTGAAAAACACTTTGCAAAAGGGTGTCAGGCCGAGTACCAAAACACACTTGTAGCCAATCAGCAGTAAGGGGCGTGTCTACTAACCGACATCATTGCATGGGTTGTGTATGTCTGGGGTGGGTCTATCAAAAGAAGGTCCAGACTTTATTGGGGTAGGGGGTGTTTGGTTTCAGAGATCATGCACCCTGCTTTTAATTGCGGGAGTGATTCCCCTAAATGATTGTTCCATGTCTGTACCAAACAAGAAACTCCAAAAAATGCGAGGATTGACACAGAGGTAACCATTGCAACGTTTTGCCGTCTCGCGTGTTTACAATGTGAGGCTGCTTCACAGAGCTCTGTTGTTGCCATGTCTACATCTTTTTTGTGGCACTTAATTGTTTATGGCTTTGGCTCATGAAGAGATCAAGGTTTTGGTTTTATTAAAGTGGGGAGGTGCAGGCCCCAATACTTTCATCTTTAAAGAAAATCATTTGGATTTATTTTGGTTTAATCATGGTATTTTTCTTGTTCACAGTTTTTTTGTAAGATCTGGCAACACAGTAAGCAAACTCTCGTGCCTGGGTCATTTTCTGCACCACACAAACAGAAAAGCTTGACCTGTCATGTCCATGATACACGTTTAAATGCTTCATCAACAACTAGTTGTTCAGTTTGCAGAGTTAATTTGGTAGTAGAATGTGGATGTCACTCCTGTAAATTACTAAAGTGTGTGTGTAGAGAACAGAATTAAGCACTAAAAGGTAAAGTGACAACCAAATTTATATGCAGTGTGTAAAAGGCCTATGTGTGTTTTTGTGAGAGCATGTGTGTCTCCATGTGTCTCTCAGTAAGGGGTGACTATAACAAGCATCCAACTGTGTTTCCACTCTTCTAAGGCTAAAATCAGGGATGTGTAGTCACTTGTGGCCCCTTAATCTAGGAGACTCTACACAGAGACTCTCTACAGATCGGCCCGAAAACACTGCGTCAACTCTTCTGGTCAGTGTTCTGTGTTCTGTCTCTGTCCTTTCGCGTACATGACAAAGGGCGTTTTGGGGTCTGGAAAAGGCAACCTTTTGAAAACATGTTATTGAATACATGTTATATAGTTCCATACCAGGGCTCGCAAATTCGCTAGCCTGACGTCCCAGGGCTATTGTGCCTTGCAGTCGGGCTACCAAAATGCATCTCGCCCTGCCCATCAGGCAATCTTGACTTATAGGGAGAAAAATATACTAGTCAACATTTGAAGTGGATCAAAAAAGTTTATTAAAGTTGTCCTAAGACAAGAACGGGTATTAGGGATTGGTTTTATGTAAACTTTTATGAATGGTTTTGATCCACTTCGAATGTTGACTAGTGTATATTTAAAAGCTTATGCATTCTCTCACAGATTTGGCTGGGTAATTATGGTGTATGTCATTCAGGAATCGGGTATATAAATTGCGTTTGAACGCGCGCTTGCGTATACTTTCACAATCGTGGTGACGCTTTCACCATCTTGACTGTTTGTATTAATCGCTTTGTAGAAGAATGCGTATGAGGCAGGAATGTAGTGTTTCTTTACAAAGTAACATCGCCAACTACTGGCCTGGCATGCATAACACAGCATTTTTTGTTGTTTTTTGCAGATCCATGTAGACGAGGATCATTTTAAAAACATTGTGGAGCATAAGCAAAATAATATACATAAATATACAAGTATACACTTTATAAATAGAAAAACTGTATAAAAAATTACAAACACAGTTTTAAGTGTCTCACCATCACAAATTTATTGTCGCTGTCCGATGAAAACCACGTATGTCAATTTTGCCAATTTTTCGACGGATTGAATGTCCAGGTTCATTTCCGTATACAGTATGCTTCACATATCTAAATGGCCAATGAAAAGTTGTGAAATCATGTCATCTGATTTTCACGTATATTCATTTGGGGCCCTATTTTAATGATCTGAAACGCAAGTACGAAGCGCAAGTGAGTTTGTGGGCGGATCTTGGGCGCTGTTGCTATTTTCCCGGCGGGAGAAATAACTCTTGCGCCAGGCGCAAATCAATAAGGGGTTGGTCTGAAGTAGGTTCATTATTCATAGGTGTGGTTTGGGCGTAACGTCAAATAAACCAATCAGAACGCTATCCAACATTCCCTTTAAACGCAAGGGCGCAAGATCCATGGCGGGTTGCTATTATTATGACGGATTTACCAGGCGTACACCAGGAGCGGTTTACAGCCGAGGAGACCCCTGTCTTGTAAGAGCAGTCAAAGACAGAGAAGTTGTTTTGTATGGGGATAGGAGAAACCCGCCCAAATCAGTGTAGGTTAAACAGGCGTGAGAGGAAATAGCCTTAGTCTCATCAGCTGGCATCCCCATTGTTGCGCCAAGCACTACAATGATGTCAGGAGACGGGGGAATCCCAAGCTTGCCAGCATAAATCGGGCACGCTGTGTAACGGGAGGTGGATCTGCCTCTACACAGATGCCAGCAGAGGACATCCCTGCGTCCACCCTCTTCGCTTAAAGGGTTTGGGGGCTTTGAAATCGGACCCAAGAAACGCAAGCAATGTCCAACCCCAAAGTACTCTTACAAATCAAGTTCATATACATTAAGGTTTCTTATGAAAACATTTTAATTATTATTTACATAAAATAAACGTAAAACAGCCACACAACAAACTTATGAAAATATTTTAATCATTATTTGCATGAGAATTTTTTAACGCAGCCACACAATAAATAAAAACTATCACCACAATGCTCACCACTATGATTCCCCTTATCTTGTATATTAATATTTTTTAGTGTAACAATTTATGATTTGCAAAAATAACTGTTGCATCTGTGTAGATTAGATGCAAAGTGTATGCGCGTTGTGCACGCTATACATTATGGTCAAGCATGCGCCCTTAAAATAGCATAATGAACACCACGCAACACGCCACTGACTTTAAACTTTTTTTTTCTGGTCAGTGGCGCAATTGTTTTTTGAAACTGCAAAATAGCATCAGGGATGGTTTGCGCCGGAACACGCCTCCTTTTTTTGCGCTGAACCGCCCAGGGAGCACAAGTTCATTCCCTAGTTTGCCGACGTGCGTCTGTGGAGGGAAAAACCTGCTGTGCGCCGGTGCAAAATACGAATGATACATGCGTCACTGACAAAGTCAATTGCGCTGGGTGCAAGATAGGGCCCTTGGTGTCAAAGCTGTCAATCACACCGCGTATCTCCTGCACTGTGGAAGCATCTCGCTGGTCTCGTGAAGTTTCATCGAAGCTCAGCACTGGATAGCCGAATAAACATAGCCTGGTGAGAAGATTCACGCGTTTACATGCGTACTTTTCTCCTGCGGATCTGATCACAGATCGGAGTACACCACCCCCTTCAATACAATCAACATTTGCCTCCGATCATCCTCAATCATATTGATTAAGGTGTTTACATGAAGGCTTTTCAATACGATTGAGCCATCAGTACGATTACAAACGGATTATTTGGTTGCATGTAAACTTACCTACTGACTTTCCTTCATCAAGGTAAACATTTCCCCCATGACGCCAGACATACGTCTAGGAGTGACTAAATTATGGTAGGACTGTCAAAACAAAGTATCTGTCTCGCATTACCATGTCAGTGTATTGATTCATTGTCCCTTCATTGTTTGCAAGAGAAATTTAATACATTTATAAATAATAATAAATAAACTAAGACGTAGGCTATTTAATAAACTGAGCGTATTCATCTGTCAATATGAAACGCTACTTTGCCATTCTAATTAATGATCGGAAGAACGCGTATCGATCACCGTTACTGTAAAATATGCACGTATGTCCATTTAAACTCAATTTTGATCAAATGTGGATTATATCATTACACTGGCAAGAATATGGTTAAATTTAAAGATGCCGTACCAAGTATGACAACGCTACACTGTTAGATGTCGCTGTAGATTTAGCAGTACTTTACTGTAAAAATCCACAGTACTATACTGTATGTGTACATTACAGTACAGTAATGCAGTTCATAATGCATTCTGGGTAAATTTGTTTGAGCGGGAAAATTTTACAGTATATTTTGGTCTTGATGTAACCTTGCTGTAGCCATTGCTGTAATGTGCCAGGTGTACTTGCAATAATCAGAGAAAGTGCGCCAGAGTCAAATCACACAGACAGCACAACTCCTGGCTGCAGCTGAAGGAGGACGATTGATTTCTGGCAGTTCGGTAAGTTTGAAATATTTCTGTTTCATGAAAACTTAATTTTTAGTTTAAGAATGTTGTCAATAGTTTGTCACAATATTGTTTTAAACGTGCAATGAGAGAGAAAAACGGTCACCAACAAAGTTTCAATCTCCCCCAGAAAGTAAGCTAACGTTACACACAGATGTCTACCGCTGCTTTAACTCGCTTTACACCTTTTTTAATGAATATAGGGTTGTTTTAACTAAATTATGAGGGTTTTGGTGAGTTTATACTGTGTTGAAAGTGTGGTGACAATGAAACTATTTTTAACGAAATGGACAAAGACAACCCGCCAGCGCGGTCTTGCGGTCCCAGCATAATGGTCGTTTATCTCGGTGTTTCATCCGTTCAGTTAGCGTCAGAGAAAAGTATTAAGTTCGACTGTTTGGCAAGGCTGACTCGTGGTTGTAAACAGACAGGACTTGACACGCCGTACACATCATACTGTAGTACCGCAGTCCTCCTCCACAGAAGTGAAAACAAGAAACCTCATATTTAACTGGATACATGCATCAATTTCATCGCAGCTTTAACTTCGACCAAATATCATTCAGACCTGGGCTCATCTTAATATCAGATGAACGAAAGGGATTGCCGCGCTTATTGTTGTTGTTATTATATTACGGTATATCAGCAAAAGCAGAGAATATCTTCTCTTAAGCGTTTTACACTCCCAGTAAGTTGTCCAATACATTTTTATGGCATATTGTTTCCACCACTTCAGATGCATTACATGCAGTATATATATAAGTTTCCAAAACACATCAAATCAATGCACGAAAAGAGAATGGGCTCCGCATTTACGTACCTTTGTCTTCTCGTCTCTGTCATCTGATCCTTCATCTCTGAATGTAAAATAGTCCATAATAACATCGTATAGGAAACTGGCATCACCAGGATTGCTTAGGCGATCATGTTTATCTTTAAAGTGAGCAGCTAGCTACTAACATTAACTTGTTAAAAAACTTTGCGTGAAATAGCGTGTTACACCGCAGCCGGTCCGGGTTAAACATTAAAGGGACAGTCTTTTTACCTTATCACTATAAATCGCTATTTTCTGCACTAAACGATCGTTTATATATATATTTGTTTTACAACTGACTTAACACTTACAGTAATGTTTTATTTGTTAGCATAGCATGATATTAGATTTAAACACTTAATACATTTTTAAATCAATCACTTTGTCTCTGTTTACATTAGTTAATGCACAATGAACATTATCAAATATTATTAATGTTGTAAAATATATTGTTCATTGTTAGTTCATATTAGCTAAGGCATTACCAAATGTTAAGGAATAAAGTGTTACCAAATTTTCTTTTACCATTTCCTTCACAATGTCTATTTATTTCTATGGCTAACAGATTTTGTAACATTTGTCTTTTTTACAGTCTTACCATTGCTTGTAAGCTGGATTGGGTAAGATGGATCATCTTTAAAGGCACCAGGCAAGTACATGATGTACAGTTACAAGTCATGTATTTTTTCGACTGCAATATTAAATGCTTTCACGTCACATGCAAAATTACACAGGAATGTGGCTGACTTTTTATTTGTAGTTTACATGAGTGTCCTTGCACTTTATCAGGAGTTAAGGCAGATGTGGAGGCACAACGGGTGATACCAGACACACACCAAGCACATTATGTTCGGTAAGTTTGCACTTTACCACTACAGCTTCTTTAAATACCCATGTATACACTCATTATTGTTTAATTTTTTAAGAATCTTTTTCTATCTTATATTTGTTGACTTAATGTTTATGATATTTCTAACAGGTTTCTGGATAGAATTAATTCCAAAGATGGGAAAAAGTGCACATCCAGACAAGGAGCAAGCAAAAAGACAAGGAACTTGGTGCAGAGAAAAGCTGTGGCCATTAACCCCCATGTGAACAGCTTCATGCAGACCCTGATTGAGTTCGAATGGACGACTTCAAAGTAAAGGCCACTGTGGTCTGTCTGCCACAGTTTAATTTTAAATTATTTTTAGTGTTTAATGAAATTCAAGTAGAATATTTAAAACTATGGGCCAGTGTTCTTTTTACCACAGTGAAATGTTACCTTTTAGTCGATGATGGACTTTAAACTGAAAACTTCAAACTATGGAACAGTGTTCTATTTGCCAGAGTTAAATATGTTACAGCAGGGGTCTCCAAACTTGTTTATACTTGTTGATTTTATTTTATGTTACTTGATTATATGTTTATTATTGTTTAAAATCTTGTTTTAAATATGTTTGTTTCAATTAAATGTTTTTTTTAAATAAAATTTTGATACATACATTGCTTGGATTGCCTTTTAATTCATTATGTTTTAATTTAGCATTTTTACCATATTAATAACTATAGATTTAAACCTAAATCTCTAGCTATTTTATATAATATTATTGTATTAACTGTAATAAGTAATAAATAGTATTTATGGGTCAATATAGACATTACAGTAAATTACTGTAAAAATAGACTACTGTAATAAAATATTGTAAAATTACAGTACAGTACTGCTTTGTAACTATACAGTACTAGTTTGTGTACTGTAAATGGTATTACAGTACAGTACTGTAAAACCAAAATACAGTAACTTACTGGCAACCGTGCTGCCAGTACCGTACTGTAAAAATACAGGGAAATCGTTAACAGTGTACATTCAACTGCTTTTGAAATACGGTGTTTTTTCACTTCCTGAAAAGTAATCGTTTTGGACATACGTGAGTTTCATTGGGCAGCGACGATATGATAAGCAGATACACTGAATAGGCAATTTTTACTCTCACATACAGCTTTTCAAATGGACATGCTGCTTTTTTCTTGTAAATACTGTGATAAATGTTTACACTACTTATAAAAAACATTTGGTGAAGACACTTCTTCCTAATATTTATATATTAATCCAATACTAACGGTCCTGTTTGTTGCTTGTTGTCTTGCTGAGACTATGTCAGTCTTGTGTTCAAAATCAAATGTAAATTTGACATTGTGTTTGAACCATATTGTAATTATAAGTAATTACTAGAACCCGTGTTAATCAATAGTAGTCAATTTATTTGTGTCTGTCTCTAAGGAAATTATATTTTCCTGATTCCTGTTCTCAATCCACTGAAACCTGAGCTTGCCAGTGACAAAGTCAAGAGCAACGAAGTATAACAAACATACTCACTATGCCTCGGGCAACAGCTGTGAGTTTAATTGGGTTTAATTTGTCGTTCGCTCAACATAGAGAAAGGAGTGCAAAGCTCCAGTTTAAAGGAAAGGGAATACAGTGATATGATCGTAGACAGGGAGGGTGGCTTTGACTGATTGTGCATCACTGATGCCCGGAATGCATATTTACACTTCAAAGGATGCTGAGTGTTTGTTTAGGATATTCAGCGTTTTTCCTTCTACTTCGAAAAGTATTTTTGGAGAGGTGTCAGAGATGACAAATATAAACAAAATTATTAAATGTGCAGAGAAATACTTTGAGACAGGTGTAAAAATATTTTTAAGGTCGATTCTTTTTCAATTTTACTCGATTTTTAGAATTGTGGGAAAGCCTTTTTGTAAACACTCAACAAAAGCACACACACACACGGCTTTCTGATTTACATAAACCTTACCATTGCATAATAGAAAATTGTATATAGTAAAAAGACTCTAAATGCCCAAAAATGTGAACCAAGCACAACTTCTACTGTGAAAACCTCTAAATCCTCTTTTTATCAAAAATATCTCGGCTCACAAGAGCTTTTCTATCTGTAATTCAGTCTCTTTACTGTGCAAAGCAAAAACAGAAGAACCCGCAGCTCTTCCATTGTCATCTCTGACGTCCAACATCTTCACACAAAGCGGTGCCAGGCTGACTTTACTGCATCACAAAATATCCCAGTCACACATCAATAGGTTGTGTAAAATCGTTATGATTAACTACTTATTTCTGCAAGATATTTATGCATGCCCATTACAGGAATACACGCCTAGAGACAAATTGATCCGATCCTTCCGGAGTAAAAATGTCTTTATTGTATTTCAGCTAAGCAGCTCCTTTATCTTCCTTACTGTATCGACAGCACACAATGGCTGTTTGCAAGACCGGAGCCGGTCCACATTGATGACATTGATGGGACATATAGAGCTGCAATGGTTTGCTTAATCTAAAGCTCGGATCGGATGAGGCCTGGTTTATTTACTATAGTTATTATGAATGGGGCACTTAGGCCCTGGCTGTTGAGCTATGTTTGCAGCATATTTTAATTTAATAAAACAGAATATAAAAATAACTAAGAAAGAAATTGTACAAGTTTTGTTTATCGTAAGTGCACCATCAGAAAAAAATGATGTGAATTGTATGTAAGAAAAGAGCAAAATAAGATAAAAAGATGACTTGGGTTACCCAAAGGGCAAGTTCTGTCTTTGATTTTTTTACCTCCATGTTGTGTCAAACCCATACCACTTTTTCATGCAGCACGAATACATTTTTAAAGAATTGGTGCTGCTCTTTGTGTTTCCATTCAATGAAAGGAAATGAAGGCTAAAGCTGTCTGTCTCTATACATCTTACAGTATATCGCATCTTATGTTCTCATTCTCTGTGGAAGAAAGTCATACATGTTTGAGTTAACAATGATTACAAATATTTTTTTATAAATAAAAAGAAAAGAGAGAATGAACACACCAATATACACAAGGCTATTCCATTTCCACATATTCAAATTTAACTCCCTTGTTTCAAACATGAAGCCCTATTTCTGTCAGTGTGGGTTTGGGCCTACAGGTGAAATGATCTAGCAGTCAGTCATGTGACATGCTCCGGCTTACAAAGCCATCAGTACACACACCATACACATTTTACCTAGTTAGTTGCTCTAACACACACTTTACATGACACACAAACTAAATTTTGTCATCTCTTCCATGTGAAGTGCCATGTAGCTAACATGAGCTTATTGTTTGACCATCCCTATCTAACTGCCGGAAAAACATCTAATATTATATCTGGCATGATTTACAGCACAGCAGATATATTGTGTTATAGAGGAAGTTTAATATCACTGGTCATTCATCTTTTGATACAGTGGCACACCATATAAAGTGAAGACTAGTAATATCAGCGGATAGATAATACTTTACGGAAAGGCATTAATTATTTTGACATGAAAAATATTGAATTTAATTTAATACAAATTCAAAACAAATTTCTATAGGTGTCTTTCAAAACATTTAATAATTAATAAAAAGCTTCCGAAAATACCCTGCGTTGTATGTTAACATCTTTATGAATAATTCAATGCATCTTCATATATAAATTCGGTAAAAAATAATTCAATTTCCTGTTTGCTACTAAAATCATATTTAATTAGGAATTGATCAGACATTTACGATTCACTTCTTAATGATGAACAACCTATTCAGTTTTCTTCTCCGTCTCAAACTAAATATATTTCACATCTCACATCTAGCCCCAAGGTTCAACATTTTACTGGCAGATATTGAATAACTGAATAAATTTATTTATTTACTGTCCATTGTAGCCAAAATTTTTGAATTGATCAACAGTATAACAGTATTCAGGTAGTATATGGTAGAAAAAGACAGCCCCAGGTCAGCGAAAACTACCTCCGTCCTGAATATATTAGACAGAGACAGAAAAGATAGAATCTGGGACTCGGCACATCATCACAGCAGTGCTTATGCAAATCTATGTTGTCATTATGACATACTACAACTACCGTTTTCTGCTACATAAAGCTGCCACTAACTAAGATTAATGTAGATGAGCCCTCAGAGCTTCTCAAATTCTTCTGTGTACTTTGGAAAATCAGTATGGGCTCTGAATTTTCCAAGCAAAGTTTGAATTTAATGATATTATGTCAAGCAAGAAATGCTGTTAAATGTAGTGGTCGATTATTAAGGGATTTTTAGTGACTTACAGCACTGATAATTAAAAAGAAAGGTACCCAATTTAATGCCAGTATTTTTAGACAGTTTCAGCAGTAACAACATAATCAAATGGCTTTCATGGAATAAACGTAACTTCCGGTAAACTCCACAAAGAATCAATAACAAAAGAGTCCTTATAGAGTAGTTTATTTCTGATAACAGGCAAAATAAACAAGAAGTAGATTACCGTAGTTCAAATATTATAGCTAAAAGACACTGACCTAACGTAGCTGTGTAAAATGTGTACTATATATACAATGTTAACTACAAACCAGCTGCCAAACCTCCTTTCATATACAGTAGCAGCCTAGCAGGTATCCATGATCACCTTCTCCCCTCGTCTTTAAGAAACCAAAACATTTGTTATTTTCGACAAGGTATTTGTTCCAGAGTTCAATTAAACAAACAAAAAAACACGACAGCGCACATGCATCCGATGAACACGGCTGCTTTAACCCAACTGCTGGGTTATTAAACCCTATGGTTGCTTTACAACAACCCGAACATTGGGTCATTTTTTACCCAGCATGGAGTAATTTTTTACCCAGCATGTGTTCTGTCCAATATTTACCCGTTATGGATCAAAAATAACCCAGCCATTTTTAGAATGTATATATACAAAATGCTCATAACAAATGAGATGCTCAAATCTATCTATCCTGATATCTGTCCATCTATCCATCTATCTTTCTTTTAATCTGAAAATTAACTATTCTACACATTTTTTTTTGGAATGGATAACTTGTACGGAATAATGAAGAAAAAACAGCCAATAAGTGCCCATATTTCAATATTGTTTAAAAGCTTTCCAAGGTGAGGATCCTTAAAGAGATTTGCACTCCAAAATCAAATTTTTTTACATAAATCACTTACCTCTGTGCCGTTCCAAACCCGTATGTCGTTCGATCGTCATTGGAATAATGTTTTTTATATTTTTGATGAAAACCGAGAGGCGTGTGACTGTCCTGTCCACTGCTATTCAATAGTCACTATTCAAGCCCAGAAAAGAATGAAAGACTTCGTCCATTTGCCATCAGTGGTTCAATCAGAATTCAATATGAAGCAACAAGAACCCCTTTTTTTGCGCCAACGAGGAAAACAAATGGTCGAATAAAGTGATTAGGTGTTTTTGCGCACAAACGTTTTCTGTTCGCTTTATAATATTCTGATTGAACCACTGATTGCACAAGGACTTTTTTGTTATGTCTTTTTTTATATTTTTTTAGGCTTGAATAGTGACTATTGAATAGCAGTCTATGGGACAGTCACAAGCCTCCCAGTTTTCGTAAAAACAAAAATTTGGATGCCTACACTGTAAAAAAAAAATCCGTAGAAATTACAATGTTATTGCAGCTGGGTTGCCGGTAATTTACCGTAGATTTACATTTATGTTATTTAATGGCAAGAGTTTGTTCAAAGTTAAATAAATTTTAAATATTAACAAGTCTTTATCTTTACAGATTAAAAATATACAATAACAGCCTCATGGCAAAGTATTCTGGGAACCAGAAATCATCATCAACCTTTTTCAGTTTTTTGCTTCAGATTTTGTTTCCCAGAATGTTTTGCTTGATGCTGTTATTTTAGTTTTACTCTGTAAAGACAAAGACTTGTAAATATTTAATGTTTATTTAAACTTTAACAAAATATTGCCTGTAAAAAACATAAATTTAAATCTACAGTAAATTACCGGCAACCCACACTGTAAAAAAATTCCGTAGAAATTGCAGCTGGGTTGCCGGTAATTTACCGTAGATTTAAATTTATGTTTTTTACTGGCAATATTTTGTTCAAAGTTAAATGAACATTAAACATTTACAAGTCTTTGTCTTTATATAGTAAAACTAAAAAAAACAGCATCAAGCAAAACATTCTGGGAAACAAAATCTGAAGCAAAAAACAGAAAAAGGTTGATGATGATTTCTGGTTCCCAGAATGCTTTGCATGAGGCTGTTATTGTATAGTTTTATTCTGTAAAGATAAAGACTTGTTAATATTTAAAATTTATTTAACTTTGAACAAACTCTTGCCAGTAAATAACATAAATGTAAATCTACGGTAAATTACCGGCAACCCAGCTGCAATAACATTGTAATTTCTACGGATTTTTTTTACAGTGCAGCTGCAGTTTCTAGGGAATTTTTTTACAGTGTAATTTCCTTAATTACATTTGTGTTATTCCATAGTTTTGCTAGAGTTTATTAGAATTATAAAATGTGAGAAAAATATAAATAAAGAATAGTAAGTGATTTAATACTTCAGAATGGTGGTGTAAATGATAAATGATGGAGTATGAGCTGACTATACAATTAGTAAAAGCCAATAAGAAAATATATTTTTAGTCTATTATAAGACTATGTTCCTCTACAGGTAAATATTGGCTTAGGTAGGCTGTGATTCTCATTCCTCAGTCTGTGAAAAACTCAACAGATCCAGCTGAGAAGAGTTTGAATACATTTTATTGATTTACCACGTCAAAAGGTCAAAGCAGGAAGTCCAATGTCTTCTCACATGGAGAGAAAGCTCAGAAACCCCGCTGTGAGATTTGGCTCTGGTGTTTGTGCCATTGTGCACACAAGACCAAAAAAAGACCCTACAAATGTCATCTCTCCTTCATTTCTACGAAAGACCAAATGTTCACACACAAGCGGGGCCATAAAAAGCCACACACACACAGAGTATGCCAGTATGAATGCTTACAATGATGTTGATGTCAGATATCATCTCTAGATCAGGTCACACTGCTTAGAGCCAATAGTCTCCTGTTCGCCCTTATTGTTTGTTTATTTGTCCTATACATCAAACACTCTTAAACCCAAACAGGCCTTTACAATCTTAATAATGATGAAATGTGTGCTTCTTCGAGAATGAATTGGACGATAGTGCAGTTTATTTACACAATGCCTGCCTCTGTTTAAGGCCCTATTCACTGGAAATCATGCAAATAGGTTAAGTCACAAAATCTTTGTTGAAACTGTTTACATTTCCCATGAGTATGGTACTATAACAACACCAAGTATGTGGTTGTGTGAAGGGAAAATACACATATAACAAGCAAGCATTTACATAAACAAGTTACACAACAGCGCATAATGCTACAAAAAGCATTCTTTCAGCTGCGTGCTGAGGACAAGAGTCAACATCTCTTCTGTCGGAGCTATTGTCCTTCTACATTTAAATTGATATGTACCAACAGGACAAATGGGAGATGAAGAAAATCAGACCAAAACAAAATAGAGGGAGACAGAGAGACTAACAGAGAGAGAGAGAGAGAGAGAGAGAGAGAGAGAGAGAGAGAGAGAGAGAGAGAGAGGCATACAACCACCATTTCAATTACATTACGGCAATTGTTTTTTATCTTTGACGCAGGTTAATGAAACTAATTAGTCTTCGCTGCGTAGACGCTTCTGGCGCCTTAGATAATTGCTATTGGCTGAGATAGCAAAAGTCAATTTTACCTCACGCAGCGTAGGGGAAAATAAACATTGAAGCTTATCACTTCCAAAGCCATTACATGAGAGGTTTTACATCAACTCGCCACACTCCGTAGCTTTTAGTCTTATTGGTGTCGCAGGAAAATCCCGTTACGGTAAAGTATGCACTTGACAGGCAATACTTGAAGTTCTCAAACGGCGACCATAGTCATGGTTTTAGACGAGAGTCTGATTAAACAAATAACAATACTTCAATCGAACTTAAACAACAAAGGACCATGCATTTCCTCTACAGTATGTAATGTTCAGACTTGTGATTTTTATTTAACATTTTGAGTTATCAATTTATTACACTCTTAGAAAAGTGTTACAAAAGCTGTCACTGGAATGGTACCCCTTAAATGGTCCATATACAGTGGTGTGAAAAAGTGTTGGCCCCATCATGATTTTATATTTTTTTGCAGTTTTTAAATTAAGGTTTTTATTATGCTGGAAAAACGAAATCCAAACACACATGGCCCTGTGTGAAAGAGTGCTAGACCCCCCCACCCGGGCCTGATTACTGCCACACATGATCGCAATCAAGAAATCACTTATATAGGACCTGCCAAAGTGAACTAGACCAAAAGATCCTCAAAAGCTGCACTTTATGTTGACATCCAAAGAAATTCAGGAACAAATGAAGAAAGCCTTTCTGAAGCTTTGGGACTCTTGCAAACCATATTGAGAGCCATGGAATAGTAGTAAACCTTTCAAGTAGTGGCCGGCCAACCAAAATTACCTCAAGAGTGCAGGGACGACTCATCCAAGAGGTCACAAAAGACCCCACAACAACATCCAAAGAACTGCCGGCCTCACTTGCCTCAGTTAAGGGGGAGTGTTCATGACTCCACCATAAGAAAGAGATTGGGCAAAAATGGCCTGCATGGCCATTGACGTTTCATGACGAAAACCGCTGCTGAGCAAAACGAACATAAAGGCTTGTCTCAGTTTTGCCAAGATCACTCTGTGGACTGACGAGACAAAAGTGTATGTCCCATTATGTCTGGGTAAAAGTAACACAGCGTTTCAAAAAAATCATACCAACAGTAAAATATGTTGGGGGTAGTGTGATGGCCTGGGGCTGTTTTGTTGCTTCAGGACCTGGAAGACTTGAATGAATTTTGCTGTCTACCAAAAACTCCCAATGGACAATGTTCGGCCATCTGTTCGTGACCTCAAGCTGAAGAGAACTTGGGTTCTGCAGCAGGACAATGATCCAAAACACAATAGCAAGTCCACCTCTGAATGGCTGAAGAAAACAAAATGACTTTGGGGTGGCCTAGTCAAAGTCCTTACTTAAATCATATTGATATGCTGTGGCATGACCTTAAAAAGGCGAATCATGCTCGAAAACCCTCCAATGGGGCTGAAGTACAACAGTTGTGCAAAGATGAATGGACAAAAATCCCTCCACAGCGCTGTAACAGACTCTTTGCAAGTTATTGCAAACGCTTGATTGCAGTTGTTGCTGCTATGGGTGGCCATTTAAAAACTGCATGTTGTGTTTACTTGTGTTATCTTTACATTTGTTTCATGATTTAAAACATTAAAGTGTGACAAACATGAAAAAAAAAAAAAAAAAAAAATAGGAAAAGGCCAACACTTTTTCACACCACTGTATTCCATTTAGGCACAGATATGTATACCGTAGATGTGGTACCAGTATGTACCTTTGAGGAACTAATATGCACTTTTTAAAGTCCATGTTAAAAGGAAATATTATGCAACTGGAAGTAGGGATCGAGTTTACTTCCATGTTGTGATGTATTTCCGAGTGAAACAGAATATCACGCAAGAAAAAATTACATGTGTACATTTGGCGCTTTTATCCAAAGCACCTTACAGTGCATTACAAGGTATAAAAGGTATTTTTATCAGTTTGTCTGTTCCCTGGGTTTGAACTCTTAGCTACACTGAACACAAAATAGTGGGCGTGGCTTGTATTTTCCACTAAAAAGTAGAAAAGTGGATGTTTCATTCAGAAATGGATGCCCCCATCCAAGTTGTACAGCTGACATCATCTGCGAATTATTGCCATAAGTAAATGTTCAGATTTTGACTGAAACTAATAAAAAAATTACTTTCACGGATAAATTGTTTATAATAAACACTGCAATGTTACATTTACATAAAAAATAAGAATTTATTTAAAAAAAATTTACTTTGTACAAATTTGTACAGCTTTTGAACCTTTGAGTAAGTGTACTGCATGGTTTTTTGCTCTAAAGAACACACAAACTTTTTTATTTAAACTCAAATATTTGCTTTGATTTTAAATAAAAAACATTACTTCTATCATACTTAAATTCAGTTGCATAATATTTGCATATAAGCTTCATAAGATGAAAAAACATTTTCGAATCCCATACAGAAACTTCTAATTCTTATTACCCAGACTAAATATAAGTATTTAATATAAGTTTAATTAAATTAGTGTGAAATTTGAAAAGTGTGCTGTCTGACAGCTTTAAGATCGAAAAGCTTGTCTCTAAATGGTTGCTGCTGTTCAGTGTTCAGGATTTAGATTGTTAACATATTGATCTAGAAGTGCCTCACCTTGCTTTGTCTGTTTTTTAATGGCGTCCGTCAATAGTGTGACCTTCATGTATACAAATGGCTCAGGTTTGGAGAGGGGAGAGAATGGATTATTTCCACTTATAACTATAAATCCAACCTAACCTCAGCCTTTAGTTGTCAATCCATGCACAAAAACTCATGCTTAGATGCTTCGATCCGCATCTGAAATAATAACAAGCCATATAAAGCGACGTAGCCTGGAAAAGCAGGAAAAAATTTAACTTATTTCAAATCGGTTACATTTGAGACAATCTCTTTATTGGATTTCTTTGTAGTCTGTATGCGACTTTCTTACGGTTTAAACGAGCCGGGCATTCATTTTTTATTTACATTCCAACAATGCGGTCCTTTCGTAAGCCAAGCCTGACAAACTAAGGAAGCATTGTTCTTCAAAAGTGCCTTAACTGCACCGTATGAAAAATGAGTGTGGGTCAAAGGATGTCAGAAAGATTTAGTGTGTAAAGTTTGGAAGAGCGCTGCACCCAGATCAGAACCAGGAAGAGAAAAGAGTCTGAAGTTGGTGGAGAGCTGCAAAGCTGCAAGTAGGTCAGAACTATTCTTGGTGTTCTACCATATGCTAGGAGACATGCAGAGCGATAGAAAGAGAGAGTGATAGACAGAGGAGAAGAAGAAAGAATGTGTGCATACAAAAAGAAAGCGGAAGTAAATAAATAGCACTGCGGACCACATCAGATCCGACCATGATCTTTGATCTACCTGCAACATTTGCCTTTTGATCCTAAACTTTATTTTAACTAGTGCCGGAATAAGTAAGATGGTCCTACATGATGTCTAAACACCCCACCATGCTCAATGTCGCATAGTATGAGAAGATCTGCATTTCTTTCTGTGAACCGCCCACTGTTCTGGTCACTTCCAGTAATAATTGCATGTAGAGGAGTTAAGAAATCTAATAAAGCATGACGAGATACTGTGTGATCGGTTTAGAGAGAAAAACTGGGAGCAATGGGGATACTGAGAATAGGTGTGCATGGGCGGTACACCTACTGTTAATACACCGGTGGAAATAGAAAGTGATTAAATTAAACAGCACAGTCATAGACGTCTATGTGGGGAAACCACTTGAGGGATGCCACGGAAAACAAATGAAATATCGATGGCTACAATAACTTTGGCGTTATTTGATGGAGTGGAGATGAAATATTGGCTTGATTGGATTTTTTAATCACATCAGAGATCAGATTTTAGACTTGCGTGGTCCTCACAAGGGGAAGTCACGTTTTAATGTATTTTTCGAGCTAGATAATACATCCACTGACAGTTCTCAGCTCAGTTTTTGGGCAACTGGAAATGAATGTTTATTAGCTTTTGAAGTGTGTTATTTCTTTTCATGTTCAAATACTTTGTACTATTCCAGTTGATGGGCAGTGACAGTGACAAACAAGTAAGTAAACACTGTATTTCTGCTGTGCTTGTAAAACATTGCTCGGCTTGTTTGAGTGGTACAGTATGATATTAAGTCCTGGATGCATGGTGTGAGATTGGGGCATCCAATGGCAGACAGGAACGTTTTGTAAAACCTGTCGTACATTTTTGTGTGCGCATTTATGAGGAAAAAACAATGTTATGGACAATTCTGAAATGTGCACTTACTTAACTATGAAAGAAAAAAAGTGTTTCAAAATTTTTACTTTTCATGATGAGGTTGACATTTGCATGGAATGGTCCAATTTCGATTTGTGGGAGAAGAAATTGCAAGTGAAAAATAATTTACAGTAGTTAGTGGTGCTTGCATTTATACAAAGTATCAGTAGTGTTATTGATCAGGGAATTTCGTTTTCTTACATTTAGATACATTTTTCGGATTGCTTTGCCAATATACTCCATAGCAACCAGAGGTACCCTAGAAAGCCTATATCTCTGCGTCAGAACATCGTGGAGACATGGGGGATGGATCATTTAACTTGTGGTTCAGAGTATAATCTTGCCACGGCAAGCACCACTTCAATTTTTCTTGAAATCGCACAGCCTTGTTGTCTAGTTCTCTAGTTGTTCTTATTATAGGTGGTTTTTACACTTGCCACATTGCTGTGGTTCCAACATGAGTACGATTGTTCCCGGGACCCTTCTCCATCGTTGGTCAAATCCTGGTGCGCTAGAACTGATTTTGCCAAGTGAGAGATGTCCTCAGGGCAACATATTGTGTGTTGACCCAAGGTTTTCATTTTTCTAAATTAAACCTAAACCCACTCCAAACCCCAACCATAACCAAACCCTTAAATGAGAGGGACATGATAAGTGAAAAACAATGGTCTAGAAACAGCTAATCCTGGTTGTAAGCTTAAACTTAAAACAAACTGTAAACGTATTTCTGAAATCTGATTGGTTGATTGAAATGTTGTCCCAGGGTCAACATAATGTTGCCCTGAGGACATCAACCACTTGGCAAAATCAGGAGAGCCTCCTGCTGCACGTACAAAAGAATAAAAAACACAACGCAACTAAGCATTTTTTTTATTATTTTGGTGTTATCATGCACCGCAATGTGCATTACAATGTGCAGATCTCGCAATGTGCATTTCATCAGTTGTCATGGTAATTGTGCATTGTGTTAACTAATGATCATTATCATGCATTGGCTAAAACAAACATAGAAATCTATAATAAAGGCTAGATGTGTCAGGGCTTAGAGAGGGAGACTGAGACAGGATCCAATTGCAGAAAAAAACGTATTTATTAAAGAGTCATGGATCACAAGACTGAGCTTGGATAAATAATATAGCTGAAGAGAAAAAGGGAGAGAGAGATCCGCAGTGCTTGACTGGGTGAGAGTAGCCGCTGTGCGTAGACAGGGAGAGAGTTGCCGCTGTGCGTAGACAGGGAGAGAGAGATCCGCAGTGCTTGACTGGGTGAGAGTAGCCGCTGTGCGTAGACAGGGAGAGAGTTGCCGCTGTGCGTAGACAGGGAGAGAGTTCCAATGGACGAAGGCCAACTGAGGAATCCACCGCTAGGAGGCTGGGTGAATGATAGAACTGCCACGGAGAAATTACCCGGGCGAGCCGGGCCGCGGCTACGGACCCTGCGATGGTACGCTGGACAGCGCCTCTGGCAGCCAAGCAGTCGAAGCTGCAGCGGAGAGTGAGATGACAACCACCCAGGGATAGCAGAGCAGAGGGTAACCTGGCAGATGGTGACAGCAGAGAGCACAGGTAAAAAGCGAAAAAAACAAAGTAAAAAACAGACTGAACTATGGAGAAAAATAGACTATGAAATAACAAAAATAAACGGATGGTTATAATATCAATGCTAGGAACTGGACCGACTAGACAAGACAGGAGATATGGCAAGGCACATACAATGACGAACTCGCAGGGAACAAAAAGCTAAGGACACTAATATAGCAAACCAAACGAGGGGTAAAAGATTAGCAGGTGAATGACGCAGGTGTAAGGAATCACGCAGATGAAGAACCCAAGTGACAGACGCGCATGAGCAAAGCTGTAAAACATAAACACAGACAATGAAAACACAGAAACAAAGCAACCAATTAAACTGACGCCCTAACAGTATCCCCCCCCCCAAAACCGCCACCGGGCGGTCCCAGGAGGGGCTCACCCTGTCGCCGACGGAGATCGTTAATCAACTCAGGGTCCAAAATGTCCCGGGCCGGTACCCAACACCTCTCCTCCGGGCCGTATCCCTCCCAGTCCACGAGATACTGAAAACCTCTGCCCCGCCGGCGTGAATCTAATAACCGCTTAACGGAATAAGCAGGAGAACCGTCCACTAGATGAGGGGTGGGGGGGGTGGGAGCAGAGGGGACAGGATTAATACGGGAAAAAAAAACAGGTTTGATTTTGGAAACATGAAAAACCGGGTGAATCCGACCGAATGCTAAAGGCAATCTGAGCTTGACCGCAACCGGACTAATGACCTTAACTATACTGTATGGACCAAGGAAGCGAGGAGCCAGTTTACGTGAAGGCTCTCGGAGAGGCAGATCCTTGGAAGAGAGCCATACTTTCTGCCCACAAATATAGCGAGGGGCGGGTCGCCGGTGCCGGTCGGCCGCGATCTGGGTTCGTCTGGAAGTCTGAATTAAAGCGTTTCTGGCCCTATTCCAGATGCGTTTGCAGCGTTGGACGAAGGCCAGAGCAGACGGAACCGCCGCATCGGATTCCTGCGAGGGAAACAAAGGAGGCTGAAAACCCATCGAGGCTTCGAAGGGGGACATGTTAGTGGATGATACAGGTAGGGAATTATGTGCATATTCTACCCACGGAAGCTGTTGGCACCAAGAGTTCGGACATTGAGACGTCAGACAGCGGAGCGTACGACCGAGATCCTGATTAGCCCGTTCACATTGCCCATTGGTCTGAGGGTGATAACCTGAAGACAGGCTGGCAGTGGCACCAATCTGCTTACAGAATTCTTGCCAAAATCGAGAGATAAATTGGGGACCCCTGTCGGATACCACGTCTGTGGGTAAACCATGGAGGCGAAAGACGTGTTCCACTAATATCTGAGACATCGCTTTGGCAGAGGGAAGCTTAGGTAGAGGAATAAAATGAACCGCTTTGGAGAAACGATCCACCACCGTGAGGATGACGGTGTTACCCTTAGAAACTGGTAAGCCGGTGACAAAATCAATGGCTATATGTGACCAAGGACGGGTGGGTATGGGGAGAGATTTAAGCAGACCAATGGGAGGCTGATGAGACGCTTTATTACGGGCGCACAACTGACAGGCTAAAACGAACTGTCTGACGTCGGAGCCCATAGCGGGCCACCAAAAACGTTGACGGACGGTAGCCAACGTTCTCCGAACTCCCGGATGGCCGAAAAACCTGGACTCGTGACCCCACCGGATGACCTCAGAGCGAAGCGCTGCCGGAACCCAAAGCCGACCCGCCGGGCACCCCTCCGGCACTTCACTCTCTCGTCCGGCTTCCCTCACCCACTGCTCGATGCCCCAACAGAGGGCACCCACCACCCGCCCTTCAGGGAGGATGGTTTCGTCCCTCTCGACGTCAGGGTCACCAAACAAGCGAGAGAGGGCATCAGGCTTAGTATTCTTTGAACCTGGCCGGTACGAGAGAGTAAAGTTAAAACGGTCAAAGAAGAGTGCCCAACGAGCCTGCCGCGATGTCACCCTCTTGGCTGAACGGACATATTCCAAATTCTTGTGGTCCGTCCAAACCAAGAAGGGCTCCGAGGTCCCCTCTAACCAGTGACGCCACTCACCCAGAGCCAATCGAACCGCCAGCAGCTCCCGGTTACCAATGTCGTAGTTTCGTTCAGCAGGGCTCAACCGGTGAGAAAAGAAAGCGCAAGGATGCACCTTTCCGTCCTTCGCAGACCGCTGAGAAAGCACGGCGCCTACCCCGACATCAGAAGCATCTACCTCCACAATAAACTGAGCCTCCGGATCTGGAATAGAAAGAACAGGAGCAGAGATAAACCGGGACTTTAAATTATCAAAGGCCTCCTGAGCGTCACTATTCCAACGGAAACATTCTTTAGTGGAAGTGAGAGCAGTGAGAGGTTTAGCAATCTGACCAAAGTTCCTAATGAATCGCCGATAAAAATTGGCAAAACCCAGAAACCGTTGCAACTCCTTACGAGTGTCGGGGACTGGCCACTCGGCTACCGCCTTAATCTTAGAAGGGTCTGGACGGATCTCACCCGCGGCGATAACGAAACCAAGGAACGAAACCGAATCCCTATGGAACTCGCACTTCTCCGCCTTAACAAAGAGCTGATTTTCAAGGAGACGCCGAAGAACTCTGCGAACGTGCTGAGTGTGTACCTGCATAGACGGGGAAAAGATGAGAATATCATCAATGTACACAAACACAAATTTATTGATCATGTCTCTCAGCACGTCATTAACCAGAGTCTGGAAGACAGAGGGGGCGTTACAAAGACCGAACGGCAAAACGGAATATTCGAAGTGTCCGGAAGGTGTATTAAAAGCTGTCTTCCACTCATCTCCCTCCCTAATGCGCACCAGATGGTAAGCATTGCGCAGATCTAATTTGGTGAAGACGCGCGCTCCCTGCAACAATTCAAAGGCCGACGACATTAAAGGCAGGGGATACCTATTCTTAATGGTAATGTCATTGAGACCTCTGTAATCAATGCATGGACGTAGGGAGCCGTCTTTCTTTTTAACAAAAAAGAAACCTGCCCCCGCAGGGGAAGTGGAGGGACGGATGAGACCGGCACGAAGGGAATCGTTAATATAACGGTCCATAGCCTCTCTCTCGGGACCGGACAAAGAAAAAAGTCTACCCTTAGGCGGAGAAGTGCCTGGGAGGAGATCGATGGCGCAATCATACGACCGGTGGGGAGGAAGGGAGGTGGCCCGGGCTTTATTGAACACCTGATGAAGATCTCCATACTCCGCCGGGACCCCAGTCAAATCGGCTGCTGAAACCTGAGAAACAGAAGAAACAGAACCAGAAGAAGCAGCACCCAGACAAGACACATGACATGACAAAGACCAAGATAAAATAACACTATTACGCCAATCCACGTGAGGATTGTGCTGTGCCAACCAGGCATGACCCAAAATGATGGGCGAAAGAGAAGAGCCTAGAAGGTACAGCACAATCTCCTCACGGTGGTTGCCAGAAACAAAAAGACTAACCGGGGGTGTACAGTGAGTGACCTGCGCTGTCTGCTGCCCTTTGAGGGTCCAAACCACGAGAGGAATCTTGAGGGGAACAGCAGGAATGCCCAACGAGCGAGCCAGCTCCTCATCCAAAAAATTACCCTCGGCACCAGAATCGAGAAGGGCCGAGGTGGGATGATCCTTGCCCCCAAAGGACAGAATAACAGGTAGATGAGAGCTAGATACACGGGAGATTTCTTCAGAAGCCACGCCCACCAGGACTCCCGGTCTCACCGGCGGGCTGGATCTTTTAACGGACACCCCTTAGCGAAATGCCCCGGCTTGCCACAGTACAGACAGAGAGAATTTAATAGACGTCGCTCTCTCTCCTTCTGAGAGAGACGCATGCGACCGAGCTGCATGGGTTCAGCCTCCGTGAGTGAAGACAATGAGGTGGGTGTGGTAGAATTAGCAGATTCACTCTGGAGAACCCGATGACGCAGCGTGCGGCGGTGATGGCGAAGAAGCATCCGAGCCTCAACCTTGAGCGCGAGCTCGATGATATCGTCGAGGGAACGAGGCAAATCGTGGGTAGCGATTTCATCCTGGATTTCATGATTGAGGCCGTCTACAAACTGAGCACGTAGAGCTGAGTCATTCCAACCGCACGCTGTGGCCAGAGTCTTGAATCTTATGGAATAATCCGTGACTGAGTGCTTATCCTGAACCAAACGCACCAAACAGGCGGCTGCGGCATCACCCTGTACCGACCGGTCGAACAACTTCTCCATCTCACGCCGAAAGGCATCAAAAGACTGACAGCAGGGCGCACGGGCATCCCAGACCGCAGTGCCCCACTCACGCGCTCGCCCGGTGAGCAGGGTAATACAGAAGGCTACCCGGGTCTGTTCTGTAGCATATCGTCGGGGCTGAAGTGCAAACACTAAAGAACACTGGGAAAGGAATGCCCGGCAGGAGTTGGGATCGCCATCATACGGCGGAGGGCTGGCAGCATGAGGTTCCGCCTCCAGAGGCTGGCGGGGTTGACTGACCTCTCGTCGGACCTGATCGAGCTGAGCGCTAAGCTCAGTGAAGCGAGACGAGAGATCCTCGACTTCACGAGAGGCTGATGTAATCTGTGCCGTGTGCTGACCCAACCAGGCTCCCTGCTGGGCGATGGCAGAACGCACTGACTCGGCATCTGCTGGATCCATTTACTGGCGAGTTCGTCTGTCAGGGCTTAGAGAGGGAGACTGAGACAGGATCCAATTGCAGAAAAAAACGTATTTATTAAAGAGTCATGGATCACAAGACTGAGCTTGGATAAATAATATAGCTGAAGAGAAAAAGGGAGAGAGAGATCCGCAGTGCTTGACTGGGTGAGAGTAGCCGCTGTGCGTAGACAGGGAGAGAGTTGCCGCTGTGCGTAGACAGGGAGAGAGAGATCCGCAGTGCTTGACTGGGTGAGAGTAGCCGCTGTGCGTAGACAGGGAGAGAGTTGCCGCTGTGCGTAGACAGGGAGAGAGTTCCAATGGACGAAGGCCAACTGAGGAATCCACCGCTAGGAGGCTGGGTGAATGATAGAACTGCCACGGAGAAATTACCCGGGCGAGCCGGGCCGCGGCTACGGACCCTGCGATGGTACGCTGGACAGCGCCTCTGGCAGCCAAGCAGTCGAAGCTGCAGCGGAGAGTGAGATGACAACCACCCAGGGATAGCAGAGCAGAGGGTAACCTGGCAGATGGTGACAGCAGAGAGCACAGGTAAAAAGCGAAAAAAACAAAGTAAAAAACAGACTGAACTATGGAGAAAAATAGACTATGAAATAACAAAAATAAACGGATGGTTATAATATCAATGCTAGGAACTGGACCGACTAGACAAGACAGGAGATATGGCAAGGCACATACAATGACGAACTCGCAGGGAACAAAAAGCTAAGGACACTAATATAGCAAACCAAACGAGGGGTAAAAGATTAGCAGGTGAATGACGCAGGTGTAAGGAATCACGCAGATGAAGAACCCAAGTGACAGACGCGCATGAGCAAAGCTGTAAAACATAAACACAGACAATGAAAACACAGAAACAAAGCAACCAATTAAACTGACGCCCTAACAAGATGTCTCACCCGCGCTGCTGGCCAATTGAGTGGATCGTCCGCATTTGGTGGCCATCTTATCACAGGATGCTCGCTCACTTGTAGGATTGTTTTCCAATGGTGCATGTACTTTTAAATGACCATAACTTGCATTATTTTCTACCGATTTTCAAACGGTTTGTTTTTTTATAAACGTCAGAAATGTACCTATGAAATTATAAAAAAAATCATGAAACATGTTAAAGCATCCATTAATAATGTTTGTAAGAAACCAAACCATTTGAAAATCAATCAAAAATTGAGCAAGTTATGGTCATTTAAAAGTACATGCACCATTAAAGCACAATGCTACGAGGTCCCTGTGGTAAGATGGCCGCCAGGTGATGACGTTAGACACTCCGTCGTAACACATCTAGCCTTTATTATACATATCTATGAAAACAAGTTACTTTACTTCCTGGAGGTTTGAACCAGAGTATTTTAAAGTCATTACAGTCACTGGGAAACTGAACTTAGTTCACCTTGTACTGGTAGTGTCGTGTTTGATAACTTGGTGTGTTCCGAGTCTGCGTGACAGCAGTCACATTACCAGTTTTTCCATGTCCCGCTTTGAACTAAATGGTCGATGTGAACACTATCATAGTTTCCCCAACATTGTTGTCTTAATTACATCATAACTATGTTTACGTCTTACTGTACTTAGGATGTTTTCACAGTACATACTCAGTACTGCTCTCAGGTGAAGCAGGTCTCTCAACAAGATGTTCCTTTTATTCCTTTGATTCAATTCGGCTTGCAGGGCGTAATTAAAGCTTCAAAGGCAGGAGGTATATTAGTGTCATGGCACTTTGGCTCAAATGATACAGAAATGATGAGTGACCACACAGAACGCATTAGGAACGCACTGGAGCTTCTGGGAGCCTAGGGGAGCTGGAACGGCCCCTTATTTTTTAATCTGTCACCTCTGAAAGATACTGTAGTTGGTGAAATCCTTACATTAACTCTACCGTGGAATGTTAGTGAAGGCATACGCATTTGTTTTTTGCAGAAAATACATTTCATAAGTGTTTGTCCTTTGAGCGTTGAACTGGGGCAGGCAAAGGTACTGTACAGTATTTGGCATTTAATAAATGATACAAATAACCCAGTATCAAAGACATTTAGCAGCTGCTGTCTTTACTTAAAGTCTGCAGGTAAATATCAAAGAAATCCCCTTTGTTTTAGTGACCAGGTTTGTCTTTAGATGTTAGAAAATGAAACTGACAAAAGCTTGAAATTCTTATAATGAGCGATACATATCTTTTAATGGGCTGTTAGGGGAGCACCACTTGAGCGAGGGTGTAATCCTTAATTATACTGCTTATACCACTTGACTGCTTCTAGAGAGACCACTTTACCCTTCATAGACTATATGGAGGAATTCATATTTATGTTAAATATGAGTGATTTTAATCTGTAGAATTGAAGCAGATCTATTACTGACAGGGTCAAATTAGTAGTGATGCGAGTCTTTTGTTAATAGGAGCATTTAGATGAATATCTTTTACATTCTCAGACTTACCACCATGATTACATCTAATTCAACTTTCAAGAATGTGTAGTCAAGGATTATACACTATTCTGAGAAATTGGTCCGATACAATAAGAGGAATGTTGTGACGTAGAATCTGTTTCAGAAAAGATTCAGTTATTTATTCAGTTTATGACATCATAAGGGGAGCCAAATTTCAATTACCTAATTTTTACGTGCTTGCAGAGAATGGTTTACCATAACTAAGTTACTGGGTTGATCTTCTTCACATTTTCTAGGTTTATACAAGTACTGGGAACCCAATTAAAGCACTAAAACATGAAAAAGTCAGATTTTCATGCTATGGCCCCTTTTAAGGTGACTTTAATTAAAACTGACAAGATGCAATGTGAAAAACAAACATTGCTTTCATTCCTGACATATTAGGACTCTCCTCTCCAAATTGTATCCATTGATGACCCATTATATATCTATAAATACATATTTTTGTTTCATCTCATATAATGATTATAACTTTTTTTTACTAAATGTCTCATTCCATTGGCTCTTTCCATTCCCCCCCTGTCTCTCTTTCCCTCTCTCTCACTCTCTTAGAAGCTAGAGAGCATGTCACACTGAGTGATCAAAGATGATTTTTGGCTACAATAAAATATATATTTTATCATTGTGAAATTTGTCTTGGACAGCAAAATGGTCCAAGACAAATGGTGCTCAAATTGGTCAAAAGTTGGTGAAAAGCTGAACTAAGTGCAATGTCAGAGAACCACAATTATAAATACCAGGGATAGCTGTTGTTTTTTCTTTGTTTCTTGAGGAGGAAGAGCACAAGTGAAAAAGAGAGAGAGAGGGAGAGAGAGAGAGAGAGAGAGAGAGAGAGAGAGAGAGAGGGGGGGGGGCAGTGTGATATTAGTTATTCCCTATGGCTCAATTCCTGAAATGAGACTATAACTGCACCTAAATCCAAAAAGAATTCAGAGAGGCAGTTGAGTAAAGACATAATCTGTGGAACAATCTATTGATACAGTATAGTGAAAAAAAGAAATCTGAGAGCAGAAGTTGAGTTTACAGCTTTAAAGGTGCAGTGTGTAATTTTTAGAAGGATCTCTTGACAGAAATGCAAAATAACATACAAAACTATATTATAAAAGGTGTATAAAGACCTTTTATAATGAACCATTATGTTTTTATTACCTTAGAATGAGACGTTTTATCTACATACTGAGGGTCCTCTTACGTGGAAGTCGCCATTTTGTGCTGCCATGTTTCTACAGAAGCCCTTAATAGAAAAAACGTTTTTTTTACAAATTTGTCTCCGAAGATGACATGTTTGTTCAGTGGCAACTACCGTAGCTTCTCTATGTGTTTCAAAAGCAGTGGACTGAGCCATTGGTTGCAATTCGCAACTTCACCACTAGATGCCACTAAAATTTACACACTGCTCCTTTAAAACACTGTGATGAGGAAAAAACGTTAGTTGTTTTAGAATTAACGGTACAATCAATGGTAATACAAACAAAAATAAATAGAAACCCACATGTTAACAGAAATCAGTGGCTATGTTTACTTCAATAAAAATAATATGGATTATTGTTCTTGTATACACAGATTAATTTGCTTCCAGAACCATTCACTCCAAAAAATATGGTGCTATATAGCACCAAAAGTTGTTCTTTGCTCGTAATCATAGAAGAACCGTTTTTAGTGCCATATAGCACCAGTGAAGCACCTGTGTAGAACCACATAGTGCCATGTAGAACCATATTTGGTGCTATAGTGGTGCTATATGGCCCCCATATGGTTCTACACAGGTGCTTCTCCGGTGCTATATGGCACTAAAACGGTTCTTCTATGATTACGAGCAAAGAACCACTTTTGGTGCTATATAGGCGGTTTCATCGGATGCACGTGATACACCTCTGGATTCGAACCTTATTTCCGGTTTAGTTTTTTTAATGGTCTGACTAGTTGCTAAACTGATTGTTTTTTTGCTTGTTGTTATATAAATAAACTACGTTTAAAGAACTTTGTTGTTATTTATTCTTAGCGGAGTTTAGAGTGATATTGTTTTTGTTTGCATGTGTCAGTAATTTTGCAGAAATATTTGCTAAGGTTTGTTTGTCATGTTGTGCATACTGTTGGTGATCATAAGGATCAGAAGGCGCATGTCATTCAATTATTTTTATTTAGAGTAGCCTTGTGATCGACCAATATATTGCAGTGGCCCATATATCGGCCAATAAATAAATTGTCCACTTAGCTTTCTCAATAGCGGTAAGCGTATGGATCATTTCTACGCACCACCAGGTTTTTGAAACCCTGAGTACATTGTCCGTATATGTCGCGCATACGCGACAGTATATTGTAGTATGTAGCCCAGGAGATCCAATGCATTTTGTTGCAATGCGCATGCATCAAACATCTGCGTACACCACTGAGTCAAATAAACTATACTTTGAAAGGCTGTGCGTTCGACTATGCACTCGACTGTGTGCATATGTTTTTGTCAGAAAACAGACTAAAGGGGAGAGCAGGGCACAACCTAACCCTTTTTGGTTTTGGCTCAATCATTCAAAAAATATTTTAATTTGATGAATTATATTTTTACCCAAGCAACACACACATCTCTGAAGTTTGTTTCTAGTACTTACCATTCTTGGACAATTACACAAAACGTGAAAGAAGGGCAAACGTTACAACTTACCCCATAGATGGTTCATTGTAACAGGCAGGGGGTTATGTGTAACACTCAAAAATTAAGTTTGCAGGCAAATATTTCAATACTATTTTGTCTATATACTTGAAGTGGATATTGTTTATATATCTGTTTATAATAGACAGGTATCCACACTGTATTCATTCATCCAACCCTTTTCTAACAATAGTTCAATTATAAATGGATACAAATGCCTAAATATGTGAGAAAAAGCAGCACAATTATGAAAAACATTTTTTTATATGTGACCCAGTCTGTAATATCCATACTACAGATTCAAAATCAAATTCTGAGATAATGAGCATCAAAGTCTGATTTAAGCCATTCATTTCATTATGATTTCAATCTTTGACGTGACCTTATTCAATCAACATTAAAGATATGAAAATAAATAAATTTGACACACGATTTTTGATACGACAGGCACAATTATTTTTTTGGCAGCCAGCAATCATTCATGTGTAGCCTATTTAAAACAACGGCAAGAATTGCCCTAAGGTTAGCGGTTTTCATATCGTAAGTGCTGAGGGGTTAGTTGTAACACAGCGGTACAATTAACCCCGCTGGGTCAAAATATTTTCAAGCCCACCAAAAAAGTTGCTAAGAGCTGCAGACATATTTCAAAACGATTCTATGTTTTAGTCAACAAAACACTGATAAATATGACATAGTATTGGATTTGGTATCTTACACAACCAACTTAGAAACTGAAAAAAAACATACGATGAAAAAATTTACTTACATGCCACCAAAACACTCGTTCATCAAAAACTCTCTGGAAAAACATGATATATTTCCAATAATTTGCGGGAGATCATCTTTTGGCAGCGTAAAAAAAACAGAAAAACAAAACGCACAACCGTGTGCAACAATGTAACTAACCCCACTTTAGTTTTTGCCCCGCGCACCCCTACTTTGGGCTTCAGATTATTGTAACCACGTATTTTTAAATATTTACATGTAACCTATATAATTACTCGTTTAGCCTGTTTTTATCCAAATTGACTTACAAATGAGAAAAGATTAAGATTTTCTTGAATTTTACCAGGAGCCAACAATATGCATAGTCATATATTGCTATAAAACAGTGATTCCTAAACTCTGTTCTCATTTTACATCTCTTGAAACTGTAAGCTTGGCTCCACATCTGTTTTAAACTGTTAAGAGCTATATTATAACAACTTGTTCAATGCAAGCACTCAATGTAAGCATTTATGCCTCATGTTTAAAGGTGGCTCTTTCACAGCTCAAGAGACATTGAGTTCTGTCATATTTAATGTATATATTATATATAGATGTTTCTCCTAAAATACATTGTGCTAAAGTAAAAAGTGACAGAAATGAGATAATAGTTGGCATACAGTACGAGATTGAAGCAATTCAATTTACAAGAAGGCATATATTGAAAGAATTACATAAGAAATGTTTGAGTACCATGACGTCAGCTTTAAGGAAAATAATAATGTTCAATATCTTCTGTGCCCTAAATTTCAAAATGTTTGCTATATATAGATAGATAGATGTTGTAGATAAAGTATGATATATATCACAGTAAAAACACAGCAGACATAGCGTTTGTTTCCATATGTTGGAATGTATGGATATGTGTTTTCCTGAAGCACCCTATTCTATTGTGTGTTAAAATCCAGACAGAAACATTACAGATACTAGAGAGGTGAACTGTGCACACACATAAATGCTTGTACAGTGAGCAACTCAAAGCCATTGGGATCGTTCAGCAAAGGATAAGGGTTGACTGACAATGTAGACAGACTGAGAGAGATAGAGAAAGACAGAAGGAGAGAGACTAATGTTTTGAATAAGACTTTTATTCCACCCAGTGACATGGACATGATATTGTCTCCCCATCTTCTTATGAGTGCTGCTGCCATTTTCTCCATTCAGTATGACCTGTCAAGCACATCTGAAAGGCTTTTCAGACAGCAGAAAGACTCTTTTCTTAAAGAACAATGTATAACCTATTATTGAAAAATTGTGAGCTCAGGTCATGCATGCACACTGTAGTTTAGCCCCAGTTAAATATAAAGGCGATAAATGTCAAATGCATTGTGTGGTCACATATGAAATGGAAAGTAATAGAATATAATCTGTGCTGTTTGCCCCTTTCTTATTCATTTTTATTTCATTTTTACGTTTCATTTTTATGTAGCTCATTGTTAGTGCTATTTATTTTTTAAGAGATGCAATGAAAAACCACTAGCTTTAGCAAATGCATTATATAGACTGTATCACGGAAGTCACAGAGTTTTGTGATCATTTTTCCGTGGCATTCTCACGGATCTTCGCATTTTTCCGTGGCCCTGCTACGGACTGTCTTTTTGTGGCATTCTCACGTATTGGTTACTCAACTGTTTTGTCCTATTTTCTTACCATTTTCGCTTCGGTTTAGGGTTAGATTTACATGAAATGACATCCCTACCCAAACCCAACTCTAATCCCAACGCCAGGCGACAATTGTTTAAAGTTTAGAAAATATAAAAGAATAAATCAGATTTTTTTTATAAACCAATAGTTAAAGTGACATACTAACGCAAACACCAAATCTAACCCTAAACCGAAGCGAAAATGGTTTGAAAATAGGAAAAAGCAGTTGAGTAACCAATCCGTGAGAATGGCATGGAAAAAGACAGTCCGTTGCAGGGCCACGGAAAAGTGCGGAGTTCCGTGAGAATGCCACGGAAAAATGAGCACAAAATTCCGTGACTATCCCACGGAACTTTGTGAGATCATGTTGGACTGTAAATAGTGAAAAGTTGTATCAACTTAAAAAAATTACTTTAATTGGTAACACCTAAAAAATAGAAAATCATGTTCTCATTTCGTTAGTCTAATTTGGAGTTGGCACAAAGATTTCATACAAAGTTATTAATTTGCTTACCAAACTTATATCTTTTATTTTGAACACAGCTTTTTTGCTTAATTTTGGACAGCGTTTGTTTCTTTAAACAACATGTTGCAAATAATTTTACTCTTGTTTGAGGTGGTTATTTGAAAGACAAATCTAATCTCACATTTTAAAATGTCCATCATTCTCTAACACTGTATTTGATGTGCACGGTGTATGTGGGAAGCTGTATAACTAGATGGTCCCATTATTAACAAGTTGTCTACATATGGAGCACAATGATGTGTTGAATAGCTACTTTAGCCAATTTATTTCCCTAGTAGTCAAAAAAAGTTTAATATCTGTGAATTTTAAATGACTTTGACAGGTACATCAAAGCCATCTTGTGATGTTTCTGGACTCTGCCCTCTAATTTAAATCATCTTTTGTTTTTATCTTTTGCCTTATGCATACACAACTGTAGCAAAAAATTAAAAAACGCATATAATTAATGTATTCATTCTAAAATAATTAAGGCAAAGTCTCTTTTAATATGAATGAATTTCAAATACCTGTTGCTTGGGATAAAATCTAACATCCTGGTTAATGTAAAGTGTTAAAGGGACACTCCACTTTTTTGAAAATATTCTCATTTTCCAGCTTCCCAAGGGTTAAACATGTGATTTTTACCGTTTTGGAATCCATTCAGCTGATCTCCGGGTCTACTACTTTTAGCATTTTTGAGTTTTGATATTTTTTCTATAAAAAACAAACAGATATGCCTAGGTACTATAATCTCATTCTGGTGTAATAATCAAGGACTTTATTGCCGTAACATGGCTGTAGGAGGTGCAATGATATTACATAGCCGCCGAAAATAGTCCCCTTGGTAACTTTCAATAGCAGGGAACTATTTTCGGGCACTGCGTAATATAATTGTGCCTCCTGCCTGGTACCGCCCGACACGGAGTTTAGCTGAATGAATTCCAAAACGGTAAAAACCAAATGTTTAACTCTAGGGGAGCTGGAAAACGAGCCTATTTTCAAAAAAAAGTGGAGTGTCCCTTTAACACTTCAAGTGCAGACAGCTTCTTGTGGTAATACTCCCAGTAAGCAACAAAACTCAACCACATATTAACATTAAGATAAAAAGAGAGTTTTGATCTAGTATTTAATGATATGGTTATTTAATGTTAAAACTTGTGTAGTCTTAATTATATTTCACAGGATTAGTGGATTCACCAAGGCCTGCTGTAAACTAAAGAAATTTGATAGTTTCCGATCTTCAGAAGGATTAACAGTGGTAAAGGAGAGGGTTGTCGGCAAGCATCGGGCAGATTAAGTCAAAGGCACTGAAGTGTGGAAAGTCAGTGGGTTTTGTGGCAGTGGGAATGTAATTAATTACAATGCTTGTAAAAGCTGCACTGCTGATTATAATGGAAACACTGATATTCAGCCAGACAGGAATCTGGAGGGAACATCAGCTAGAAAACCACAGCATGGATTGTGTGTGCGCGCACTTGTGCATGTATGCACACCTCTAATTGTGTGTTTCCTGTTCTTTGAATCCAATTAATAGCTGTAAACCATTTAAGATTCACTCTGTTTGAGGCTTGTGTTGTTTTAGTGGCTAATGCTTTAGCGGATGAATCAAAGAGACTGGAGTTATAGGAACAGACTAAAGAGATTACAGGCTTGTCTTGTCTTATAACATAGCACAGATGCTTAATGAAACCCAACCAGTATGCTAACCTTTACTGAAATGTCCCACACTCACTTTACACATGTGAATTAAGGAGGATCAACAAATATTAAAAACAGAGTCAATTAATGCTTTATTGCGCAGTTTTTGGTTTTGATAATTTACTTTTAAAATTATTCTCAAAGCTAAGCTTCAAACAAACTGATCCAGCATGAATACACAATTCTTAATTTATTTTCAATAAAATATTTGAATAATGAGCAAAGATGTCAGTTGTTCAAACTTGGACATCCCATTTGGCCACAACTGTACATGAACTAAACACATGTTTTTGACAGCCTAGAGAATAGCTAAACTGACTAACCCCATCTTAACGGCGCATTTACACGGGGTGTCAGCGTTAACGCTTCCCATTCACTTTTAATGGGTGACATCATGCGTTGCCGGAATGAATTGTGGATCCATCGGCGCCGCGTCAGTGCCGTTGCTCGCGGCAGAAGTTGAACATTTCTCAACTTTTCAAGCGGCAACGCGTGCGTCAGCCAATCAGATCACCTTATGCAAATAACCTAGACAGAGCCAGCCAATAACGTTTATAGAAGAACGGCCACTGTGATTGGCTGTTGGCCACGCTTCAGACAAGCCTTCCGTTAAGCGTTAACGCTTTCAATCAAATTGTGCGTGTTATCAAGTCAAAATAGGGATTTGTTGTGTCATGTGAACCATGTGCATCATGCGTCTGGTCAAAATAAGTGCCTGCTGCACATGCCGCGAAAGTGTTTATGACAGTAGAGACGCTCACATTTACAAAATATTCCCAAGACACACATTTAACACTAAACTCTGATTACACGAGATTAAGCGAGTATCTGGCAAACCCGAGTGTCTCTTTTATTATAAACCCCTTCGAAGCGTCTGCAGCAGGTTCGTATTTTGACATCACATGTGATGCACATAAGTTTACATGATTCACCAAACACATATTTTGAAATGAGACGGGCTACATACATATTGTAATGAGCTTCGCATCATGCGCCCTCGAAAAAAGAAGTCACCAGCCGCCACTGCATCTTAAGCTGGTTTAAGGTTGGTTTTTATGTATTTATTTAGCTGGAGGATGACATAAACCATTTTAGGATTGGTAGTGTGATGGTTAAAAAGATGCTAACCAAGTTCATATTCTGTTTCATTCTGCTGTCTCAGCATTTGACCTTGAAATAAGCACTAGCTTCAGGGTTTCTGTCCCAGCAATTAATGTACTGTAAGTCACATTGATGCAAGCATCTGCTAAATGGCACGTAACTACAAATGACATTTTGAAAGACCCATAAACTCTCTGTGAATCTCTGTGATTGCGCTGTCCTTCCACCATGAGCTGTAAGGACATAAAGCCTTTTTTAAAACCAGACTTTAACACTGATCACATGACTGCAGTGTCATTTAAGATTTCAATAAAGTAAGCCATTATATAATGCTATGACTTTTCTCTTAAAACTATATGACCTCATTCTCATATTATGAGATTATTCTGTAAATCAATAATCTTATATTGCTGCAGTTTTATTCATATTCAAAATATTACCAATTCAGTCTGGAAATTTTATACATTATTATTATTATTTCAACCCAGCATTGGGTCAAAAAAGGACGAGCCCAGCCCCTTGGGTTGTAATTTAACCTATGCCTGGTTGTTTTAACACAAAATGCTGGGTTGTTTTAACCCAGAAGCAAATTTAAACCTTTTTGACTCAGAGCTGGGTTGAAAATGTGACAATATTGACGTGGAGATTGTGTCACCTCTGTGTTCACGCGTGTGTACGTGAGACCACCACCAAGAGCTCAACCCACAGTCTGTGAATCTGACAGGATAGTTCAGGTTCATTTGAATTACACAAGGTACCTTGATTCTCCTCAGGTTTTTGTGATTGCTCTAAGCATTCCCAGTATGATCCATAGATCCAAGCACATGCTGTGCAAAAAGAAGTTTTAAACTAATCCTACAATTAAAGCTAGGACCACACTAAAAGATTCGTAAATTCTTATCATATTTTCAAAATGTAAGAGACCACAGACACGATGATGAAAAATCTGTGATTTACCAGTTTTGTTCCTATAGTGTGCGGAGTGGTGCACTGGTTCTCTCGCAAAAAAGCCCATTAATTTTCCATAACTTTCGGATTATCTTAACAGATAAACTCTATGTTTAACAAAAGTTAAAGACACTTTGTCCAACAAGGTAATCTGCGCAATTTTGTTAAAAGTTAATTCATAAAAGTTGTGTTCATCTGTGTGTGTGAAGACTAACTTGTTGGCAAAATGTTAATGGGAAAAATGAATTTTTGCGAGGAAACCAGTGTCCCACTAACTTCCGGGTAGCCTACAAAAATATGTCATCCCTGCGGCACTCTATAGGGTTTTTCACAATGGAAATAGTTAACCTGGGGTTATTTTAAACCCTGGGTTAACGGAATCCTGTGTTATCTTTCACGTTTCACACTCTTCATACTTAACCAGGGGTTAAGAGATAGTCCTGGGTATTCATAATCTGATGATTCACACTGTGCATCCCTTAACCCTGGGTTAGGAGTCTCCAACCCTACTCCTACACACCTGTCTGTAATTATCAAGCAACCCCGAACACCTTGATTAGCTGTGTTTATTTGGGATCATAACATTGGCTGCGTCCGAAAACTTGTTGCCCCATGAGACATTTGCTACATCCGAAACCGCCTACATCCATACTATATAGTAGGCGAAAAGCAGTAGGCAAGGCGAGTAGTATGTACGAATAGTATTACAAAAACAGTATGCGAAAAGTGCCCGGATGACCTACTACTTCCGGCTAGATTTTGCAGCTTCCATACGATGGACACTTCACTATCCCATGATGCCCCGGGAGCGGAGTTATGCAACAAAGAAGAAGAGGTGAAAGCGGCGATGGTATGACATGACAACGTATGTCAAGTGATGTATCAACACATGATAACAAATCACATATTTGAAAACTTGATAACATTGGATTCAGACATGCCTTGATGCCTTCCTGCCTTGGAATAATTTAGAGTTTTCGGACGTAGCCATTCTAATCCTGCTTCTTTTCACACTGCATGCGTTTGGCACCACAGTTTAACTCCACTAATAACCCTTGGTTAATCTTAGGGATAACCCCGCTTCTAATTTACAAGTGTGAAATGATCCTTAACCCAGGGTTAAAAGTGGGGTTTAGAACGAAGATAACCCAGGGTTAAGCACAGTCTGAAAAACCTTATTCAGTCCCTCCAGAAAAACGCGATTATGTGATCGCATGATTTAACCCATAATCAGCAAAAGTCCGCATATTTATCCGGGGGGCTCATTTTCTCAAATACGCCGCACTTTCGCAGCATGAATTGCAGATTTCCGTGCGCAAAATATGCAGCAGTTTTTCCCATACATTTATTTACTCGTGGTGCACCGCCACAGAATCAACACTGGCTGCCACAAATAGATTTTTCATGATTTCCATTTCCATTTACATTTTACTGTTTAAAAAGCGGCTTAATTGATTGTTGCAAGTGTTCAGTGTGCCTCATGTATCTCATGTTGCGTGCAGCGCGCGCCTCTCTCTAACACAACAATGAGAAGGTGTTGGTGTTTTCAATGTCCGTTTCTCAGTGTAGTTTCTTTTTCGCGTTAACGTCAACAGTCACATATGCAGAGAAGACCGTTGATCGAGTTTATCATGATGAAAGGTTAGCATTTTAGTGTTTCCCACACACACCCATTCTCTCCCTATGATGCTGTATGCCTGCGCACGTGTTTTGTAGTAACTGTGTAACAGTTACAGTGTATTTTTTATTTCTGAATTTGCACCGAATTGTCTGTGCTATACGCGATATACAATAAAATTCACATTTAAAATAATAAAGGGCTCATAACGCAACAAGACATTGATTAAAGGAGCAACAACAGTTAGGCTTCAATGTAAATGTATGGTGATTTTGTCAGATGATGTCACATTTAGGATTTTAGCAACAGTTGGATTAAGCACGAGGTGTTACTAGGTTGTGTTTAGTCGTCTACTCATTTTATGTCTGACAACAGAACATATCATATGTAAAAATGGCATTTAGTTGTCTTTAAATGCAATATAATGTGACAGATCAAAGAGTAGAAGTGAAACATATTTCAGATGCCAACACTCGACCAAACGCAAACACATGATGATGTTACATATATGCTAACTAGAGTGTGATGTCATCACCGCCACAGTCTCTAAAAATCCTGTGGGAAACACTCTGCGGGGTTTGCATGATTTCATAATCCCCACATTTCCGTAGCAAAAATCACATATATCTTAGCAGAAAGTTAAACAATGTTGCATTTACTTCACTCAAGCGCCATGGGAACGTTATGAAGTGACATGATTATGTGATGTGAACATCACTGAAAAGCTGCAAAAGCTGCAAACAGTTTTTGCAAGTTCACGCAAATTTTGCAAGTTCACACAATTTTATCGCATAAAATTGTATAAATATCCCGGATATTCCATCACATTTTTAAGAAAACATGCCGCAAGGCTAAGGATTTTTGCCCGCAACCATCACAAAAAAACTCTGGAAGGCCTGCTTATTTGGTCATGACAGCACACCTTAAGATTCCCTTCACAAACAACGCAAGTCTTGATGGAGGACACCGGAAATCTTGCGAAAATCTCGCAATGTCTCTTGCGGTCAAACGTGACTTTACCAAAAAACAAACATGATGGAATGATGGCATAAAGAAATGCCATTAATACTGTGAACCATGTTTTACACCTCTAATGTCCGCCTCACTTCAGTGTGCTTTCTGATTGGGTATTGTTTCATTTCACGTGACAATCTACATCGTTGGTACGCATTTGTCCTCTGGGTTCCCCCCACACAGCAGGATTTCTGATTTTAAATATTCACCAGCCTCTAACATGCTTTCGAGCCTCCGACATGCTTTAGACACTCTTATCCTACCACGCACAACAAGAAAATCTGATAAGATAATCGGTTCAACCACAAAGACGATCAGGACTTTACCTAGGATTGTCATAAGGGGAAAAATCGGCCCAAATTCGATTATCTTTATGTGTGTGGCGGCCTTAAGACATCAGATTTATTGTTAAGCACAGTTATTGGCCCCTTGCAGGATGTAGTATAACAATTAACGTCAATGCTAAAGAGACGAAAACTAATTGTTTGGCAAACAATGAATAATCATAAAAGCATTTATAGTGGATATAAAATGTTTACAGCTAACAGGATGATGCTGAATAGGTTCTGTGGCTAATACAAGTTGCATTTCCCATCACTTCAAATTCTCTGTTGTTTAATACCAAATATGTATTATGAGAACATATTTATAAAGTGCCATGGGCCAGAGCTGCGATCTATGCAGGGCACATTAAAGGTGCATTAAGGGGGGAAATGTATATTCTACTCAATTCCTCAGCCTTTTCACTGCAATACAATAACCTATAAGAATTCACACAAAGGGGAAAATTAAAATAAAAACATGAAGGTATATGTAGGACCAGAAGCTTTCACTTATGGTTCAGGCTGTTAAAGCTTCTTTTCATCAGAACAATAGTGAGTCAATGCACTGGAATACGTCCCTGAAGAGAGTCTATTTTAGGGACTTTGGAGGAGGACATCAGGTTGGAAAGCAAATGGAGGACCTTGGCAAGCTGGCCACATCTTTGCATTATCCTCCCTCTCAGACTTCAGGCCAGGTTTTTATGCGTCCCCCATAGTCACTTCATTACACAGACATATAAACATTGTTACAGCTGTCGTTTTCGGGAATCCTACCGTGTTTCAGTATTGACTGGGTTATGAACTGCACTTTCGACTTCTTTGGGAGCCAGGGTGTAATGTCATTTGGCTGGGACACCACCGTGTACGAGGCGCCATTGTCAATAAAATCTAGTTTTCAGTCTGTTTGTAGTAGTTTAGGCCAATTTAATTGAATTTTCTTTAAAGGAACATGTAGAAATCACATCAAGTATTGGCTGATTTAGTGTTGTGGCATTTAAAAGGTCCTTTGTGGAAATGTAATTATGTAAAGGGGATGTCATTTCTTTCTTTGAAATCTTTAGGATGTCGTTAGGTGGTTTGTAGATCAGTCTTAGTGGTTTTGTTAAAAGAAAATCAATAAGACCCACACTACACTGTGACAACATTTGCACAGATCAACAGGTTTTCAATCCAAACTCGACACATTTTGACGTTTGGTCAGCACCCCTAGGCGTCACTTTTTAATGCACATGGTACCCCTTTGGCTTTTTTCGATGTGCAGGGCACTTCATTGCTTTTAACAAGAATACGAGACGCAACAGCCATGCAAAGTTTACCGTTATTATGAAATTATATATAATGGGATATAATTTTGCCATTATGACATAATGTGTTAGGGCATGATTTTCCATTTAAACAGCCAACATAACATAACTGTACTTTGCATTAAATTTATATTACATTTGCATTATATTTAGACATTTTAAGCACCTAACCCATACACTACGCCTAAACCTACCCGTTTGAATATAAAATGAAACACAGAATACTGTAGAGTCACAATTTATTCAAAAAGCATCACAGGGGTTTGCTCACAGGGGTTTCTGTGAGCAAAAGATACAAACACTAGATAACTGCATGTCAAAAAAATAAATAAATACTCACCAAACATTAATATGTGACGAATTGGGAGTGAGAATGTGTTGCACATATTGTGACTGTAATGATGTGAATAATAGTATAAATTGTAAACATAAACATGCTATACTGTACATGATTTCTCAGGCTGCAACAAATATGTATAAAAAAATGCAATTTATCTAATTTTTTTGTTTTGCTGAATAGACCTTAGCGCAACCAGCATGCACTTGATGTGCTTTCTTGTCGTCATTGCTTCTACAGTAACTTACTTGCGGCTATCTCTATCATAAATACAACCGCTTATCATTTGCTCACTTTATTATACATTAATATTCAGATAATGTTAAGAATAAAGCAAGAAACCTTCTTCAACATGCTTATTTTATGCAATATGCAGGTACAGTATATACTGTTATGTAGGTTGTTTACAAATCGGAAGATTGGTGGTTCAATCCCCGGTTCCACCTGACCAAGTGTCCAGCTTGGTGGATGAGCTGGATGGCGCCTTGCATGGCTGACACCACCATCGATGAATGAATGTGTGAGTGAATGGGTGAATGTGAGGCAATATGTAAATCGATTTGGATGGCCATTGGTCTATGAAAGCTCTATACACACCATACTAATACTGTGTTTGACCCTTTTTGCCTTCAGAACTGCCTTAATTCTACATGGTATTGATTCAACAAGTTGCTAAAAGCATTCTTTAGAAATGTTGACCCATATTGATAGGATAGCATCTTGCAGTTGATGGAGATTTGTGGGATGCACATCCAGGGCACAAAGCTCCCGTTCCACCACATCCCAAAGGTGCTCTATTGGGTTGAGATCTGCTGACTGTGGGGGCCATTTTAGTACAGGGAACTCATTGTCATGTTCAAGAAACCAATTTGAAATGATTCGAGCTCTGTGACATGGTGCATTATACTGCTGGAAGTAGCCATCAGAGGATGGGTACATGGTGGTCATAAAGGAATGGACATGGTCAGAAACAATGCTCAGGTAGGCCGTGGCATTTAAACGATGCCCAATTGGCACTAAAGGGCCTAAAGTGTGCAAAGAAAACATCAACGACACCATTCCACCACCACCAGCAGCCTGCACAATTGGTAACAAGGCATGATGGACCCATGTTCTGCCAATAATGTTTTATGCCAAATTCTGACTCTACCATCTGAATGTCTCAACAGAAATCCAGACTCATCAGACCAGGCAACATTTTTGCAGTAATCAACTGTAAATTTTTGGTGAGCTTGTGCAAATTGTAGCCTCTTTTTCCTATTTGTAGTGGAGATGAGTGGTACCCGGTTGGGTCTTCTGCCGCTGTAACCCATCCGCTTCAAGGTTGTGAGTGTTGTGGCTTCACAAATGCTTTGCTGCATACCTCGGTTGTAACGAGTGGTTATTTCAGTCAAAGTTGCTCTTCTATCAGCTTGAATCAGTCAGCTCATTTCCCTTTGACTTCTAGCATCAACAAGGCATTGTCACCCCTAGGACTGCAACATACTGGATTTTTTTCCCTTTTCACACCATTCTTTGTAAACCCTAGAAATGGTTGTGCGTGAAAATCCCAGTAACTGAGCAGATTGTGAAATATTCAGACCGGCCCGTCTGGTACCAACATCCATGCCATGCTTAAAATTGCTTAAATCACCTTTCTTTTCCATTCTGACATTCAGTTTGGAGTTCAGGAGATTGTCTTGACCAGGACCACACCCCTAAATGCATTAAAGCAACTGCCATGTGTTCCCTTTCAGTCGGTCACTACGACGTCACGTCGTGACCGACGAATTGGGAACTCGCTTAGAGAGACCAATCTGCTTCGTTTACTACTAAAACGCCAATGAACTTGGCATTGAGATATTTGCATAATGCTGGCGCCGCCCCGCCAGGTGCCTTTATAAGCAGCAGGTGCAAATAGGGAAATTAGCTTTTTCGCTTCGAAAGCCGGCTTGATCTGCTACTGAGAAGCTACTCTCTGCTCTTCTGGGAACGGTTGCTGAAGTTGATTGACAAGCAGTACTAACACAGCGGACGCTCGCAGTATTCCACGGCTCTGCATCTTTTTTGTTTTGAGTTTAGTGTGTGCGTTGCCTTCCCTGTGCGCATCATCAGCTGAGCACCTAAAGAGTGATTTCCCTAAAAGAGTGATACGTGAGAGCTCTGTGTCTTTTTAAAGGCAGCCACTCTCTCGTATATGCGGCGATCAGCGTCCTTTTCAGGATAGCTTTTCGCCCGTGCGATCTTGGATGCGAGAAGTATAAGGGTTCCAGTGACGGTCACGAGCGCTGTCTTCGTGCTCAGGCATCGAGCACTCCGGGGCTGCGTTCGTGGAGAGTTTCTGTTCTCTCTGTGAGAGCATAACCCTCTTGGATTGCGGAGATGACTGTCGTTTCTACGGGAACGCTGTCCGCGCCTTTGCAGTGCTGACGCCGCCATGGTGCGGCTGTCAAGCGCTCGCAGGGCGCCCTTCGAGTCACTACGCTGAGTAGGACGGAGGATGCGTCCTCCACCTACCGGCCTTCTCGTCCTCAGCCGGTTGAGGCTCCGGTGGAGACTGCAGAGTCGTGTTCTACGATGTCTGCCGAATCCATTGGACCTCCTTCTGGTCCCGTCACTTCTGCAGCATCAGAGGGGTGTCCATTTTTCCTCCGAGGCAGAGTCGTTCCGGAGATGGCGGCCGTGCCCGCTCGAGCGGCGGAGACCGTAGAGTTGGAAAGGTTAACCCCTCTCCGCCCGAACCGTCCCGCCCACAGGATTGGTACTTCGGAGCTGCTCGGGCCTCTCGGTCCTCTCCTCCTGTGCCTTTCTTTCCCGACGGCACGAAGAGCTGACGTGATTTGCGGCCATCCGGCCGTTCAGCTTTCACCCCTCACCTCCCTCACCAACGGAGCCGCTAAAGGCGGGGACCCCTTCAGTGGAGCGGGATGTGTTCCTGGAGGGACCACCCAACCCTTCCCTCCCGTGTTTGTAGACAGTCGTCCGGTTACGGACGCTGCCCATCAGGCATGCCGGAGAGGCGGCTTCGGCCCTGCACGCAATAACGTTGCTGCAGGCTCACCAAGGATTTACGAGGGAGCCCGCGACCTTCAGTCGTGCGATGTCCACCACAGTGGTTCAAGATCGCCACCTTTGGCTGTGTCTGGCTGACATGACGGACGCAGACGAGAACAACTTGAATGCTCCTGTCTCACAGACCGGCCTCTTCGGCGAGCCAGGGGAGTCGTACAGCTCCGCTGCGCAGACTGAGGCGATCTCCTAGGTCATGCCCCGGCGGAAGAGAGCTGCCCTTGGTCCACCACGCCGGCTCCTCAGTCTGCCTCTCGCCGTCGGCGTCCTGCGGCGACCACCTCCGTTCCCCTCCTCGGACCCCATCTCGGCAGCGCAGGGGAACCGGTCGTCAGCAGCTCGCCCCGCCCGCTTAGCCGCTTCCCGTGAAATTCGGGAGTTGAAGTGGCCAGTGAAGGGCGACCCGGATTGGCAGAGGATCACTCTTCAGGAGATGGAGCTCCTTCCCCCGATAGAGGGTCGGGTGGAAAATCCTTGGTTTGCATATGTTCCACCGGCTGTTCGGCCGGTACCCACTTAACCACACATAAGAGTGCATTCCTCTTCCCTCTCTAGGTCTCCGGAGGATCGAGAGAGCCGTGAGCGGGTACACACCAGCTCCCCTACCTCTCCTCTATCGCCAGCGGGTGACCTGAGGAGTCCGAGCTCTCCGCTGAGGAGACCGGACCACCAGCACCCTCATCGGAGTCTGCGCCCTCTGTAGAGGAGACCAGACGACCGTTACCCTCAGCGGGCTCAGGTCAGTGTCACACACACATACTGTAGATGTTTATGCTGTCACAGCAGACGCACCGGCAGTCCCACCTGTCTCGCTTCGCTGCCCCACCGCGGGTACTTCGGTAGTGTCGTTATTTCTCCTCGTACGGTGCCTGGGTGCTTGGCTTCAGTTCCCAGCCCGTTTCGTTGGGTTTTACGCACGATCCGCCTCGGTTACGAATCCGGCACACCCCAAAAATTCGGGCTTTCGTTTCACTGTGGTGAAAGCGTCCGATGCACATGTACTGCGTGCAAAAGTCGATATCCTGTTGGCAAAGTATGTTCGAGCCGGTCCCTCTTACCGAGATGATGATGATAGGGTTTTTCCAGCCTTTATCTCATAGTACCCAAAATACGCGGCGGGTTACGATCGATTTGATTTACGCACCGGCTCTACGAAGGTGTTCTTTTTGGATGATAACGCCGAGGCTCGTATTTCAATATTCAGATCGGTTTGCAGCCTTAGACCTGTAAGACGTGTACTTTTTGTGTCCATCTCCCCTCGCTTTAGACCGTTTTTTCGCTCTGCGTCGTGGGGTGGGCATATTAATACTAAGTGCACCATTCGAGCCGTTGTTCGCATTCTGCTTTTAGCTACGTCGACTTATAATAGCCCGTTCTTGGCAGACGTGCGCGAACACAGAGAGTTAATGCTTCGGCATCTCGCTCGTTTAAGTCTTCAGGTCGGCTGGGAAAGAGCAACTTTGCCCCGTGCAGAGGATCCTTTTTCTCAGTATGGAAATAAGACTCGATCGACTAATTGGCGTGTTTTACAAGAGCGCGCAACCAGTCAGTTCTGACTTGCCTCGGTTTAATTCGAGGGAAGTACGCGGTCCCTCTGAAACAATTTCAGAAGCTCCTGGACATATGACAGCATGCTGCGGCTGTGACGCCGCCCGAGCTGCTTCATATGAGACCGCTTCAGCGTTGGCTTACGATCGAGTCTCGAGGAGAGCGTGGCACACCGACATACACCGTGTAAACATTACACCTGCGTGTCATTTCAATTTTTCCCCGTGGTAGACCCGGCATTTCCGATAGAAGATATGCCCCTGAGGGGTCTCCTGGCATTCTGTATATTGCAATGCCCTCAGCACGGGATGATCAGCCACGTATGACGGGCTTGCAGTCTCAGGGGTGTGCATAGCACCCCAACTGCCGCGAGCGGTGCGCTGTACATCTGGGACTTGTACGCTCCGCTATGGAGATGCGAGGGAAGGATGTATTAGCCGACACCAATAACATTGCGACTGTTGCGTTATTTACCGTTAAGGCGGTTTTGCGCTCTCGTCACCTGTCGCATCTCGCTCGTCATCTCCTCCTTTGGAGTCAGAAGCATCTGAGGTCCCTTCGTGCCATTTACATCCCGGGTTCGCTCAATACAGCGGCAGACGCGCTTCCCGAGCTGCGCCCCCGGCGAATGGCGACTCCACCTCCAGACGGTCCAGCTAATTTGGAAGAAGTTCGGTTGTGCGTCGATAGATCTGTTTGCGTCGCCGGACGATACCCACTGTCGCCTATTTTGTTCACTAACCGAGGGCAGCCTCGGCGTGGATGCGTTGGCACACAGCTGGCCGCGGGGGGTGCGTAAATACGCATTCCTTCCAGTGAGCTTTATTGCGCAGACACTGTGCAAAGTCAGGCAGGACGAGGAGAGCCTTTTATTAGTCGCCCCGTATTGGACTACCAGGAATTGGTTTTCAGAGTTAATGCTCCTCGCGACAGCCCCTCCCTGACGATTTCCCCTGAGGAAAGACTTTCTTTCTCAAGGAAGGTTCACATTATGGCACCCGCGCCCCGACCTGTGGGATTTCCATGTATGGTCGTTGAGCGCGCGCAAGGTTTAGGTGATTTATCGCAAGCGGTATCTAACACCATCGACGCGGTTCGAGCACCGTCCACAAGACGGGCTTACGCGCTTAAAGAAACCTTTTTCGTTACCCGGTGCTCTTCGCAACGCGAGGATGCCCATTAACATTGTGCTTTTATATCTTTAACATAGGTTAGATGGTAGGCTGTCCCTCCGCCATTAAAGTTGATATCGCCGCTATTTCTGCTTATCACTCTCTTATCAACGGCAGATCAGTTGGCCAGCATGATTTAATTGTTACATTTTAAGAGGCGCTCGCAGGCTAAACCCCTCGCGCCCTCCCTCTTTCCTCCTGAGACCTGTCCATGGTGCTGAAGCCTTCAGGTCTCCCTTTTGAGCCTTTGCAGTCTACGAGTCTGATGTTTTTATCAATGAAAACTCTGACCCTGATAGCATTGGCCTCCATGAAGAGAGTAGGGGATTTACATGCATTCTCTGTTGACGATTCGTGCTTTTAGTTTGGTCCTGCTGTCTCACCGAGACCCAGACCAGGCTACGTGCCCAAAGTTCCCACCACTCCCTTCAGAGATAAGGTGGTGAGCTTGCAAGCGCTGCCCCCGGAGGACGCAGACCCAACCATGGCTTTGTTGTGCCCCGTACGCGCACTGCGACTCTACGTGGATCGCACGCAAAGCCTCAGGACCTCAGACCAGCTCTTTGTTTGTTATGGTGGCCAGCAGAAAGGGAAAGCTGTCACTAAGCAGAGGATGTCTCATTGGATAGTTGATACTATCGCCCTGGCTATAATCTTCAGGGTATTCCTTGCCCCTTTAATTTGAGAGCGCACTCCACACGGAGTGTTGCCTCATCTTGGGCTTTAGCTCGTGGTTCCTCGCTAACAGACATCTGTGAGCTGCTGGTTGGGCGACACCTAATACGTTCACTAGATTTTACAGTGTTCGTATCGAGCCTGTATCCTCTCGTGTTCTTTCCTCACCAGGGGGAGCACAGAGAGCAGTCTCGCAGGTCGGCTTGCAGCCTCCAACTGATGCTTCATAACTGTGTCAGTATGGAAGGCCTTCAGAACAAAAATGCGTAATGGTTTGAATTGTTCTTCCTCCGCTGCCTTGGCAGCCTTTGTTGCAGAGCATTGGCTGTCAGCCTTTCACTAGCTGTATCCTCGCGAACCTACGTGTCTGGCTCGGGCTCCACATTGTGTCCCACCGGGTTCCTTTGTGAGTATTTTTCCGTGGGGTTAATCCTACCAGCCCACGTTTCCCTTAGCAGAGCACTGCTTTGCTTACACAGCCACGGCTGTCTTTATTCCTCAACTACGGTTGACTTTCGCCCACCATTAGCCCTTAAGACGGGTGGTGGCTTCCGCAGCGTTCCTATCCCGCTCAGGTAGGGCGCTTCCCAGTCGCTGGCACTTCTGTGGGGTTAAAGGAACATCTAGTGCCCGGCCTTCTGCCCTAAAACCTATCTCCTCCTCCTTAAGTGGAACCGGAGGGCTTTACGCAGACACTGGAAGAGGTCAGCCCTCAGTGGCGTTTTGGTAGGGATTCCCAATTCGTCGGTCACGACGTGACGTCATAGTGACCGACTGAAAGGGAACGTCTAGGTTACGGATGTAACCCTCGTTCCCTGAAGGAGGGAACGGAGACGTCACGTCCCGTCGCCACAGGGCTGCTCCCTGCTGTTTATCGACCGGTCACTTTCTCCCGGCTTTCTCAGCGAAAAGAAGCTAATTTCCCTATTTGCACCTGCTGCTTATAAAGGCACCTGGCGGGGCGGCGCCAGCATTATGCAAATATCTCAATGCCAAGTTCATTGGCGTTTTAGTAGTAAACGAAGCAGATTGGTCTCTCTAAGCGAGTTCCCAATTCGTCGGTCACAACGTGACGTCTCCGTTCCCTCCTTCAGGGAACGAGGGTTACATCCGTAACCTAGACGATTGGTTGATTAGATAAATGCATTAATGAGAAATTTAACAGATGTTCCTAATATTTCTTTGGTGTATAACGCCGGATTTCCACCGACTGCGGAGCGGCTGCAGATCTGCTCCGCTGCGTTACGGCTCCGCACTCCGCCGTCCGCCAATACACACCAGTTCCGTATTGGTTGCAGAGCGGCTGCGTGCTGAAGTGACGAGAACATATGAGGTCTCGCAAATTCACGTGATGATCGCACGATACCTAGTTCTGTCTCCGCCAATTATGACTTGAATTATGACGTTTTTACAAACCAGCCCAGATCACCACACGAGATCTCGCGTAGAAAGAGCAATACATCAAATCCATCCAAAATTCTAAACAGCTAAAACCATTTATTTATGCTCTATTTTTAATGTATTTATTATACCATATACGTACTTTACAATTTAACTCCCCCTGTCTCTGTTCTTGTCTATATTTGTTGTTTCTATATTAATGACTTTGTAATGTTTGTATTGCAAAGATTTAATAAAGGAAAAAAACACGAGATCTCGCGAATTCAGGTATGATCACGCCATAAAGTCATGGCTCCGCCCTGCGGAGCTGTCCGGCATCCGTCAAAAATAGAAGGTCTGCATATTTGTGCCGGAGGGCTGCGGATGGCCGGAGCTGTGACGGATTCGGAGCGCAGTCAGTGGAAATACACACATTGACTTGAATGGAAACCGATTGACTCCGCCGCCGTTCCGCAGCGGATCCGCAGCCTTTCCGCAGGTGGTGGAAATTGGGGGTAAATGCAGTCCATTTACTATGTGTCCCATAAACCGTTGGGTGTTGGACTGTACACTCCAGCTGACCTTCTGTCTGTCTCTGTTCTTTTACATTGCCCATAATTCATTGGCCTTCTGTCCTTCTGCCCCTAATTGTCTATTTGCCAACAAGCATCTGTGGGCTTATGCTGCATTGTTGGGATAAAGTGAGGAACTTTTTTCTGTTCAGTCGCTATAATGCATTAGTCCTCGTTCTGCACAGCAGTGGCAGGAGCATGTCTGGCTTCTGTTCATCATAAAGAGAGTAAAACAGATTCTTCAGCTGGCTCCTCTTATCCTTGAGCAGATTCACCAAACAGACACAACCATACAGAACCCTTTAACAGCTGCAAAGCATCACCCTGGCATTATACCCTGTATAGACGGTTTCAGCAGTGACAACATAAACAAGCGGCGTTTCGATATTTTGTATGAGAAGATATTTTGATAAATGATGGTAAGCACACAGCATTTTTTTTCTAAACATTCTGGATAATTGAGATGTAAGCAACAGTAGTTGGTTGTTGTAACATCCAGGCATGTGCACAGAAAGGGCTCAACCTGTGCAGAACACATGCCCTTTTTGTCCTTACACTCCGAAGTGCCCTTTTTTGGAGGTGTTTTTTTTTTATTTTTTTAATATAAAAATCAATGCTATTGTTTACCATTTATGTCTGTCTGTCTGTTTTACAAATATAATTTTCAAATAAAATGTATTAAAAAAACAATCTTTTTGAATCCGCTCAAACTGTCAGTCAAACCTCTTAACTCCACCCCCTGAGTGCAGCGAGCTTCAAGTTCCACAGCAGTCAGAGCAGCTTAACATCTTGCAACAGTAAATAAATATCTTGTTGTTTGAGTACAATGCTGCCACATTAAGAAAGTAACACTAGTGTGTCTATAACGGCGCATGTTTTATAACTTTAAGCCGAATTATCCATAGACGGGATTGGGCGAGTGGGCTAACAGTGGGCACCAAGGGCTCCAAACTGCGACCAAATGGAGTTTTTGACAAAGCGAGCAGTTATTAAACAAGTGTTTACGCATGTGAAGGGCACCCTTGACAACAATATGGAATGCAGGATCAGGTTTTTACCGCTTTTTTGCATGACGCGTCTCAATCGTTTAACTACTCAGCCCAGTCAACACATCTCACTAAGACCCGCGAGAAGACGAGCCTACATTAACACCAAAAACATATCAGATTAGAAAGGTCTTAGACATCAGATGCCCAGTTAAGGAAAACTAATAAAAGATAGAAGACGAGAAATGTGTAAAGGATACAATTATGTTCAGTATATTGCCCTGCCACTCATTACAATATGCTATCTGGATATAACTTATTGTATATGTATGTATATCTTATGCCTTGAATTAGTCAAGGGAGTTGTATGATTATTTGGTTCATAACATTTTATTCTGAAATCAACTGCATAGAGTTAAGTCTATTTAGTATTTAGTATATTTTTCAGTAATGCAGTTATTTGCACCTTCAAAAGACCAAGGTTCCTGGTCCTCAGCACAGTTTTTGCCAGGTAGGCAGAGATAGATGTTGAATATTCTAATGGTATGGCTAAAGTATAGTATAATCTCCTATTTTGATCTTTAATCTCCTATTTTCCCCTCTTCTCAATGACATACTTAAACATGTTAACCAAATTATAAAAAATAGCTTATAAAACCAAACATATTTTTATTTAACTGTATGTATATAAGCAGAGGGAAAAAATTTAATTAATATATTCTACAATTAAATAAGAGCGAGTACACAAGAGCAGTTCACAAACACATGACTACAAACAACCACACAGGAGGTAAATTGTTAAAGCCAACTTATAAGGGCAGATATCCTTTGCACTGTATAATGCCAAGCTATCATAAAATGTCATTTTTCATTCATTAATAGTGATTTTTCAATCATTAATAGTGAATAAATATAAAGCTTTCAAGACGATTATTATGAGATATTTATTTGGAGGGGGTGCCCTTTTTCAGTTTCAATACATGCCCCTCAAAAGGTCTGTGCACAGCACGGCCCTGGTAACATCCATTGCTAAATACGTTGGTGGGTTAGCTAAAAATGCATCTCAAAGTGTACTGTATACCTTCAGGTCAGATACAATGGCAGCTGGCTCTAACTGAATATGAGCATGTGACTGACCTATTGCTTTAAAAGTGTTTACACATGTTTCAAATAATCTACTTATAAATTGCTTATAAGTTGTTTGTAGCATGTCTGCAAAAATGACACATATCACCTTTGAAAGTCTCTAAGAGGCAAGCTGATAGAAACTTCATTAAGACAAATATGTGTGCCCTTGACCTCTTTGATCTGTGAAGACATTTTGAAAGGGAAAATGAATTTCTATCAGGCAAGGAAAAAGCCTTTTATAAAGGTCACAGTGAGGGCGTAATGAAGATATAGAAAAGAGGATGGTAGTGATTTGCATTAGAAATGTAAGTTGCATTCTTTTCCGAAGCTTTTACAAACACCTTCATGCCAATATTATTTACCACACAAATGAGCCCGGTGGTTTTCGCTGTAAAATGCAAATGGCCTGCTTGATCAAACATATTTTCCGAGAAGATGTTTGTTTTGCTGTAGTTTATCTTTTCTATAAAGGTTAATGCATTTCAGGGGATTTAGCCTGCAACACACACACACACACACACACACACACACACACACACACACACACACACACACACACACACACACACACACCTTTCTCTCTGCTAGACCTTATATTCTTATCTGCATTATCCTGATAAACTTTAAACTATTTTTTTATTATTTTGTTGTTATTTATGAAATGTTTTGAAATGTCATTGGGCTTGCTCATTTCTATTAAGAAGGCAATGCTGGTTTGGATTGGTTAATACAGGTGTGCTACTGTTTTTGCCAGAAGAGTGAAACTGAAACAATGGTCAACCCGAATGTTTGTTCTTGGTGGAGCAGGTTAACCAAAAGATGTTTTACTTTTCTGCTGAATACAAATGAAGATGTATTAAAAAAATATGCTTTTGTTTTCCAGTTTCTCTAGAGTTAAACAATAGATTTTTACCATTTTGGAATCCATTCAGCCGATCTCTGTGTCTGGCCGTACCACTTTTAGCATAGCTTAGCATAATTAATTGAATCTGATTAGACCGTTAGCATCATGCCCAAAAATAACCAAAGAGTTTTGATATTTTTCCTTTTTAAAACTTGACTCTTCTGTAGTTAGAGCATCTACTAAGACTGACAGAAAATTAAAAGTTGTAATTTTCTATGCCAATATGGTTAGGAACTATACTCTCATTCTGGGGTAATAATCAAGGACTTTGCTGCTGTAACATGGCTGCAGCAGGCACAATGATATTACGCACTGCCCGAAAATAGTCCCCTGCTATTGAAAGTTACCAAGGGGTTCAGTTCCTAGCCATATTGGCCTAGAAAATCGCAACTTTTAATTTTCTGTTGGTCTTAGTAAGTTTTAAATAGGAAAAATATTGAAACTTTTTGGTCACTTTTAATCACAATGCTAATGGTCTAATCAGATTCAATAAATTATGCTAAGCTATGCTAAAAGTGGTACCGCCAGACCCAGAGATCAGCTGAATAGATTCCAAAACGGTAAAAATCTAATGTTTAACTCTAAGGGTGCTGGAATATGAGCCTATTTTCAAAAAAAGTGGAGTGTCCCTTTAATAACCAAACAGATCTGGGGCATCATTCACTGCCATAGTATTATTTAAAAGTGGTACCGCCAGACCCGTAGATCAGCTGAATAGATTCCAAAAAGGTAAAAATCAAATGTTTAACTCTAGGGGTGCTGGAATATGAGCCTATTTTCAAAAAAACTGGAGTGTCCCTTTAATAACCAAACAGATCTGGGGCACCATTCACTGCCATAGTATTATTTTTTTCTAATATGGAAGTAAATGGTGCTCCAGATCTGCTTGGTTACAAACATTCTTCAAAATATCTTCCTTTGTATTCAGGAGAACAGAGACATTTATGCAGGTTTGGAAGTTGGAACAACTTGAAATTTTCTGTGAACTATACCTTTAAGAGACACTAGCATGCTGTGAGTATAGAAATCCACAGTTTGCTGCTTTCAACAAATGACCTTCATCTTCTTGTGTTGCCTCTGAACCCTCAAGCATGTAAAGCAACTCTGCTGTAAACCTGCATTCGTAAAGGGTCATCAGGGATCAGGGAGGGGTCAGTGCTTTCTTCTTCTATTTCTGCAAATGGAAAAAGCTAAAATCAATTGATGGGATCTTACGGAAACAGCTGAATCAGCTCAGTGGCATGTCTGTTTGTTTTATACATAGGACATATTAAAGTCCAATAATCACTTTTCCAATAATTTCATGCATGACTATCATATTAGCAAAGGTCACGCAGTAAGAATAGCCTCGCTTTATTGTATCTGCTCTTTAGTTATAGTTTAAAGGTCCGAGGACAGAAGTTGAGCAGAATCACATCAATAAACTTTCCTCAAAAGCTGATGTTTTTCACAGGTGAAGCCTGTCTAAATACTAAACGCAAAGAGTCACAAGGGTCACACATAAGCTTTTAGAGTGAGTGAATATCTTTTTTTCAGGGCTGTTAAATATTGAGGAGAAAGGTTGAGGGCCTTTGATCAGTGACAATGTGGTGCATGGCAATTAGGAATGATGAATAGGTGAATCTCTAGACATGAATCTCACATCTTGAATAATTGATTTAAAGAAACATCAGATGTAAGAATCCAGAACTCGGGCCATCAGTGTCATCCTGTGATGTATGGAGACTACGCTAAGAGTCCATTTCCTTCAGGTCCGCTGGGAGGCTGTGAGATGAACAGCTTGGAGAAAAATGGCAAGGAGTGGACATTGTCTCAGGTTGCCATGTACATTTCTGCTTGGGTATCACTTTAGGGTGAATGGTTAAATATAATATTTGTTGTTTCAGTTACAAAACAGAAAAATACCCATGTCCTGCACTAATCTTTATAGGTTACACTAGCACAAAAGTTTTTTTTATTTTAAAGGGATACATTCTTCATCATCATTTATTCACACCAATTTTATTCCATGCACCTTTGATACTTTTCTTTTATAAAATATACATGCCCTGCGTCCATATACTGTGACAGTAGGGACTGAATTAGATGACCGTTTAAACAGTATAATATAAATATGGATAGTTTGAATGAATTCGGACGTACTACATCTGCCATGCTGATATCACGTGACATATGACGGCATAAAAACAAGTTAGTTGTTAACTCAAATGACATTAAACACTTGCAATTTAACCACAAGAGCCACCTGTTTAATATATGTGTTTGCATTTACATAGAGCTGCGTAACCGTTTTCAGACATTTTTAAATAAAACAATGCCTCTCCTTCTTCTTCTTCATTGGATAACTTCTCTCCCAGGGGCTTATGGGATAATAAAGTGTCCATAAAATGAACACTTTGGGATCTTGCAGGAAGTACACTCTCAGAAATAAAGGTACAAAAGCTGTTACTGGGTCAGTACTCTTTCAAAAAGGTACACTTTTGTACCCAAAGAGTGCATATTAGTACTTCAAATGTACAAAGATATATATTGGTACCTAAAAGGCACATATTTGTACCTGTATTACAACCTTTTTAAAGGGTACCGCCATAGTGCTTTTGTATCTTTATTTTTGACAGTGTAGTAGGGCATCCAAGTAGAGCTCTACAAGGAAGACCCGAGATTTGAGGAACCAGTATGGGTCTATATTTTAAATGATCGACTGGGTCGGGTCCCAATCTATTACTTCGGGTCCCGAGTTTCTTTAACATTATGGATAATACCTGAGTCGATCGGACTCGGAAAACACACAGCTATTATCAGCCTCATAGTCACTCATCGCTGTGCGTGTGTTGTTTTGATTTTTTTTTTAGATAAATAAAGAAACAAGTGACCTTGAGTGGGCGGAGTTAATGCATACGCACAGTGATAATGGATACCTTCATCTGGATACCTTCATGAGTGATGTAAGGAATAAGCTAAAAGGAAATAAATATAAAGAGGTTAAATCAACCGGCTCCTCTTCTGTCTGGGCCTCCATCATGCAAATTTTGGACAAAGATAAAACAAAGTAAGCACCGTTAGGTGTGCTGGTTGTGATGCATTGTTAAAGTTTGATTTGGCAAAAACAAGATTTTTTTACTTACTAATATAATTTAGCTGAAGAATATTTGCCGATCGTGTCCAGTCAGGTCTGCACTGTAAAAAATTTCTGTAAAAATTAAAGTATTACTGGGTATTACTGGCAACTAGCTGCCAACTTACTGTTGATTTTACATTTATGTTATTTACTGGCAACAGTTTGTTCAAAGTTAAATGAACATGAAACATTTTCAGTCTTTATCTTCTACAGTAAGTTACTGTCAACCAGCTGCATAATTACAGCTAATTTTTTACAGTGTGTGTCTTCCCGGACGGGTTCGGCTCCAGCTTTCAAATAATAGACGGGTTTGCACCGGTTCCGGGTAGTAAATTTTTGACATTTCTCGGTTCTGCACGGGTCCAGGTCTAACTTTCAAAATAATAGACAGACATGTAACGGTTCAGTGTAGCACATTTATGGGTCTCTTTGGGTTCAGGTACGAATTTTTGGACCCGTGTAAACCTCTACATCCAGGTACTTTTCGCTTACTGTTTTTAGAATACTATGAATTCGGACATACTACTCATCTTGTCTACTGCTTTCCGGCTACTATATATATATATATATATATATATATATATATATATATATATATACAAATCATAAACCCACCCTCTCCATTTAAACAAATGGGACTCTGCTCTAAATAAAATAACTTCAAATAAAAGTTTCCGAAAGATGGTTTTGGTCCGTTTAAGTAGTTGTTATCTCACTGATATATGTTCAAGTGTTCATTATTGTGGTAAGTTTCATTTTAGCTAATTTGATCTTATAGAAACGGGGCGTGTTGTTATGATTGGCGTGGTTGAATTGGTTGCGCGAGCGTTTGGGCGGAAGTTTGATACCGTGGCTCCGCCTCTGGCTCCACGGACGATTCCTTCTGCGCATGCCTTGGCTCCAAACTGACATTTTTACGTAACATGGTGGCGACCAGGGTCAGACATTTTTGGCTTCAATTCATTACAATGATGGGAGGCGACATCGCGTCGTCCATATTTTTTAACAGTCTATGAGTTACATATGATGTTTATGCTATGTGCTCCATATAAGTAAATAGTGACTGGAAACTATCAAACTTCAAAATCCTAAAAAAAATTATAGCAGTAGTCCTTATAGCTTGTGCAACTACATTGTGTAAGGAACAGACAATGCAATTTTATTGCAATTTATGTATTTTATGAGCTGGCTAATTTGTATTTATTCATACGACCACATTCATATGTTTTTGTACAATTTGCTGTCGCCCCTGTGATGTTGGAGTTAGGGACAGTTTTATTATTGTTTTTTATAATAATGATAGGTCTTTGTACGATTCACTTTGTGCAAATTCATAGAAATTAGCTAACTTAGAATTCCCATGAGATCAGGCTGGAGCAGACCAAAATTTCTCTCATCACTGAGAAAGAGCGGCATCAATTTTCCCTTTTGTGTTCAATGAAAGACAATTATTAGGTTTAGAGTAAATTGGGGGTAAATGATGGCAGAATAAAATTTTTGGGGTGAACTATTTTTCAAACAGTACCTCAGAAATGTAAAAATGTAAAGGAATCAGTTTTAATGTAAATCTATGCTGGTGATAAATATTTTATCTGTTGGGTAATGTTATAAGAACTGACATGCAAAATACAGAATACATTGGGAAACATCAAAGAAAGTCATTAGGGGTGATGAAAAATTATACTCTGTTCTTTTTGCTGTTTGATGTGGCTGTGTTTTGTTGGCTGCCCATAGAAAAAATCACAAGGTCTTTTTTTAATATCTCAGCTGTTTCTCTTCAAAAAAGTCTCAAACTGCGCAAATTAACCAAGATTAATTTTGAACTCTTTGAATGCTGAAAAAAGATTCAACATTTATTACATTCACTATATGCATTTGGCAGATCTGACTTACAATCCATTCAATCTATACATTCTTTACATTCATGTAATTTCTATATAAGTGTGACCTTACTTTTATACAAAGCGACTTACAGTGCATTCAGTTTGTACATTTTATACCAGTAGGTTTTCCCTGGGATCAAACCCATGAACTTTGCATTTCTAACACAATGCTTTAACAAGTAAACTATATTTCTCATTAAATCCAAAATCAAATTATCCGACCATGGTATTTTTTAAACAATTGTCACATTTGTATTTTTTATTCATTCTATTCATGCTTAATTTAAATATAACTAAGAACTCTTAACCTGAGGGCTTTGCTTTTCCTTACAGTAGCTATGCCCCTGTTTTAACCTATTCCTAGAAACACAGAATATGGGACAAACCTGATACATAAGGCCAAATAATAGAGGGAAAGAAACTACGCCTGTACTTACAGTGTATTCTGTTTTAGCTGACCTTCGTCCTGACACCCAGGCTATAACAGGAGCGCTAGTTACACAATGCTTTATCAAAGGAAAGTGGTACAGTATATCACCATTTAGGCTATAATGCATTGCTCCTTCTCAAACAAAAGCACAAAATTGTAGTTCCCATTCACTCTTCACTCTCTCTGTTGCTCTCTGATTGACAGCCATCATCAAGTGCCATTTTGTATTACGGCTGCAAAGCCAGAGGTCAGATCCCTTCATAATCACTTTATGAAACACTAGGGCTGAAATGATGGTCCACTGCAGAAGGTCAGCTATACAGCACAGTACCATCACAACAGGCCCCAGATCTGTCGCAATCTAAAGCCTATTCATGAGTTACCTTGAAAACAAAATAGTATTGCGTTGGAGTTGGTCAGACAAAAGGATGTAATGAAAAGAGCAACTTGTGCTTACAATGAGGGACATTTTAAATGGGACCTTCTTTTCTCTTTAGCCATCAATTAAAAGACCTTGCACATTTCAGTATTATGAAGTCCTCAAAATGACATGATTTGTTGCATTTACGTTTAAAATCCCACTTTATTTTAACTTCTAGTGTGCATTTTAACTTTAAACCTGGCGGGAATCTCATTTTTAACATTTCCAGATCTAAGCTGCTAACCCAAGGATTAAAAAAATAGTCAAACTGGACTTCACTTTGTCCACCGTGTGAAAATGCTTGTTCTTACAGACTGCCGAGACCTTGGGTTTTCTCTTTGAAGCTTTGATCTCAGGGAACTCTTTCTTGCCAGGTTATTCTTTATATCTCACATTGGGTTTTAGACATTTTTTATTGGCACACTGACCTCCATATAGATATTGCACAGGTATTGTTGATCATTTACAGATATTTTTGCAGATATCACAACTTAATTTACATTTTGTTCAAGTGTTTCCTTTACACCTATTAAACGTAGGAGACAACGTAAAGTTAGATTAATCTTTTTTTACACAATCAACACACACATCTCTGCTACAAATGAACACTTAAAGGAATAGTCCATTTTCTTAAAAGAAAAATCCAGATTATTTACTCCCCACCATGTCATCCAAAATGTTGATGTCTTTCTTTGTTCAGTCGAGAAGAAATTATGTTTTTTGAGGAAAACATTGCAGGATTTTTCTCATTTTAATGGACTTTAATAGAGCCCAACATTTAATACTTAACTCAACACTTAACAGTTTTTTCAACCGAGTTTCAAAGGACTATAAACGATCCCAAACGAGGCATAAGGGTCTTCTCTAGCGAAACGATTGTTATTTTTGACAATAAAAAAAAAAATGCACTTTTAAACCACAACTTCTCGTCTAGATCCGGTCTTGATGCGCCAGCGTGACCCCACGCAATACGTCATGACGTCAAGAGGTCACAGAGGACGAACGTGAAACTCCGCCCCAGTGTTTACAAGTGTGGAGAAAGAGGACCGTTCCTACGTTGTTGTATGTCAACTGATACTAATTAATGTCTTTGTTTCAGTTTATTGTTTACAATGGTCCGCAAATGTGCGTTTCATATATGTAACACGTGACCTCCCTACGTCACTACGCATTTACGTTAGGTCACTCTGGACTGGACCTAGACGAAAAGTTGTGGTTTAAAAGAGCATATTTTTTATTTTTCAAATATTACAATCGTTTTGCTAGATAAGACCCTAATGCCTTGTTTGGGATCGTTTAGAGTCCTTTGAAACTCTGTTGAAAAAAACTGTTAAGTGTTGAGTTAAGTATTAAATGTTGGGCTCTATTAAAGTCCATTAAAATGAGAAAAATCCTGCAATGTTTTCCTCAAAAAACATAATTTTTTCTCGATTGAACAAAGAAAGACATCAACATTTTGGATGACATGGTGGTGAGTAAATTATCTGGATTTTTCTTTTAAGAAAATGGAATATTCCTTTAAAGTTTCTTTGCGGGACTTACCATTATCGTACAATTACACTGAAAGTGACAGGATTCCATAGGTAGGGTCAATTGTAACAAAAAGAGGGTTTGTAATAACCCCTGCTAGAAAATTTATTTTAAACACAAATAATTCCAGGGAAGGTTGATATTGTTTATATATCTGCCTATAATAGATCATTATCCACACATCCACGCATTCATCCATCCACGATCCTTCATCTAACCATCTTTGTATATATAGATTTTTTGGAAGAGCTGCACAATAAAGACAAAAAAAATCATAATTGTGAGTCATTTCCCCTGATATTGTATTAACAGTTATTATTTTGATTAATCGTATTTACATACTGTTTAAAACTAACCCCGCTGTGTAAAAAATGTTTTCAATCCCATCTATCAGTTGCTAGGAGTTGCTGTTATGTTTTAGGTACACTGTAAAAAAAATCCGTAGAAATTGCAGCTGGGTTGCCGGTAATTTACCGTAGATTTAAATTTATGTTATTTACTGGCAACATTTTGTTCAAAGTTAAATGAACATTTAACATTTACAAGTCTTTGTCTTTACAGAGTAAAACAAAAAAAACAGCATAAAGAAAAACGTTCTGGAAAACAAAATCTGAAGCAAAAAACAGAAAAAGGTTGATGATGATTTCTGGTTCCCAGAATACTTTGCATGAGGCTGTTATTGTGTAGTTTTATTCTGTAAAGATAAAGACTTGTTAATATTTAAAATTTATTTAACTTTGAACAAACTCTTGCCAGTAAATAACATAAATTTAAATCTACGGTAAATTACCGGCAACCCAGCTGCAATACCATTGTAATTTCTACGGATTTTTTTTACAGTGTAACAAGACAGTGATTAAAATAATATAAGGTTGGATCTGGTGACTTAAACACCCAACTCAGAAAAAAAAAACATAAGATCAAGAAATTTACTAAAAATGCCTCCAAAACACTCTTTGTTCAATATCTTAACTAAAACACATCAAAACTTTTCACAAATTCACAGGAGATCATCTTCTGACAGTAAGAGAAAAAGACCAAAAGCAGCGATTGCTCGATACTGTATAAGTATGTAAAGTAGCTGTGTTACTGTACAATTAACCCCGCGTTAGTTTGTGCCCTGCTCACCCCTACACTGCAAAAAAATTATTTTCAAGAAAAATATATTATATATAATATTCTTAAATTAAGATGCTTTTTCTTGATGAGCAAAATGACCCAATACAATAAGTCTAGTTTTTAGACCAAAAATATCAAATGTAAGTGATTTTGTGCATAAAACAAGCAAAAAAATCTGCCAATTGGGTAAGAAAATTTTTCTTGAAATTTTCTTGAATTTAGTGTTTAAGAAAAATGTTCAAGATTTTTGCTTACCCCATTGGCAATTTTTTTTTGCTTGTTTTACGCACAAATTCACTTAAATTTGATATTTATAATCTAAAAACTAGACTTATTTTCTTGGGTCATTTTGCTCATCAAGAAAACAAACAAAAATACTAAGTAAGAAAGTCATTTTTTGCAGTGTACATATTAACTGGCTTTTCTTGTTCAAACGGTTCATTACCGGAATAAACTGCTTTAAATTGCAAAACCAAAATCTGACTACATGAGACTCTTCTGTGTGACTCTCCATTATTTGCATGTACCGCACAGTGGCGTCTCTCGTGCCATAAATGTTTTCTGTCTGACAGAGCTGAATATGAAGAGCCCTTAATGACCTAGGCAGGTCGGATCTCATTGACAACCTTGTAATTTGGTTGTGTATTGTGTTCTTCCATCGCACCTGCAGAATCTAATAACGCTCCTGTCACATGACAAGTCCTCTACCAATGGCCAGTGACAAAATACAAGTCATTTACCATATGCTGCTTTCCTTGAGCCGTAGTTCATTTGAGTCACACACTTGTGGGTTTTCTTGAAAGCCAAACATGACCAGCCCTTTCTGATCTTAAAAAACACAGAACAGCGAGTGAGTCACAGGGGTCTTGGAAAGCATGCCTGTGTACCAGACGCTTGTCTGCTCTCATTCAATCACCCCAGCTTCCGTCACTGCCATAGGTTAGCTGTTGAGTGATATGTCCTTCCTCAGAATACATCAGCCAGTGACTTTGACCCCAAGATCCCAATTTAAACATGCAGGCTTCTATTTGAATCAGGTATGGTTTTTAAAAGAGTACAGCTAGCTTTTGCATACAAGGCTTACATATTGTAAGAACTCTAAGATGTTTAAACAAGATATGATTTTGTGGATGCAAAGATGCATTGCTGTTACTTTAAAGGTGCAATGTGTAACTTTTAGAAACATCTCTTGAGATAAATGCAGTATACATAACTATTATTAGTGGTGTATAAGACCTTACATAATGAACTGTATTGTTTTTATTTTATAGACGTTTTTATCTACACACACCATGGGTCTCCTTGAAAGTCGCCGCCATGTTTCTACAGTAGCCCAAACAGACAAACTGTTCTATAGATTGCGTTTCGTCCCTCATTGTGTAAGACTATGACATGTTTGTCCAGTGTTCGTTTCAAAATTGAGGTTGGTTGCAATTCATAATATCGCCACATCCAAAACTGCATCTCTTGTGGGGTTTTCCCTGTCTGCAGTGGTCAGTACCTATCAAAAGTGGTCCAAGGAAGGAAAAGCGATAAACCGGCGGATCATTGATACACTTGGGAAGCATAGGCTGGCCCGTTGTGTCTGATCCAACAGACTTGCTACTAAAGCTCAAACCGCTGAAATAGTGAATGTTGGTTCTGATAGAAAGGTGTCAGAACACAGTCCATTGCAGTTTGTTGCTTTTGGGGTTGTGTAGCTGCACTCCACTGTCGAAAGCACCTACAATTTGCATGTACTGTAAACATCAGAACTGGACCATGGAGCAATGGAAGAAGGTGGCCTGGTCTGATGAATCACGCTTTCTTTTACATCATGTTGATGGCCGAGTGCTTGTGCCGTTATTTACCTGGAGAAAACATGACACCAGGTTGCACTATGGGAAGAAGGCAAGCCAGCAGAGGCAGTGTGATGCTTTGGGCAATGTTCTGATGGGAAACCTTTGGTCCTGCCATTCATGTGGATGTTGCTTTGATGCTGCTACCTAAGCATTGTTGCAGACCATATACACCCTTCCATGGAAACGGTATTCCCTGATGGCATTGGCCTCTTTCAGCATTATAATGCACCCTGCCACAAAGCAAAAATTTCAGGAATGGTTTGAGTAACACAACAAGTTCAAGGTGTTGACTTGGCCTCCAAATTTCGCAGATTTCAATCTAATCAAGCATATGTGGAATAAATGATTACTTCATTGATGCATGAAAACATAATAATCTATAATTATAATAGCAGCACTCGTGCACGCATCTCTCTCACGTGTCTCTGTCTCTCTCGCGTCTCTGTCTCTCTCGCTCGTGACTCTCTTTAGCGCGACTCTCACTCGCGGCTCTCTTCCACATGTCTCTCTCTCCCCTTCTCGCGTGCGTCTCTATCTCTCTATGAGGTGAGTGTGCGTGCAGGTGACGGTGTAATGAAGCGCATTTTATATTTTTAACTTGGACCACTTTTAAAAGTTCTTCAGTATGTAAAGCGTTCAATCGACACCAGTGGAGCAGAGTTTTAATGCGGGGCTTTGACAAGAAAGACGACAAAGTGCCGCAACAGTAAAAGTGTGAGGGAGACAGACGACAAAGTGCCGCAACAGTAAAAGTGTGAGGGAGACAGACTTACCTGTAAAGTAATATAAAAAATAGAGGTGCATTTGATGCTGCGCAATGCTCCAGATATTGTATCTAACCGTATCGTTGACATAATAATCGTAATAATAAAAATAAAAAACGTGAGATTAGTGAAGATTTACACCCCTAATATACAGTATATACATATACTGTATCACAGTGGTATGAAAAAGTGTTGGCAGTGGCACACTTCCTGATTTTTTTGCATGTTTGACACACATGGTCCTTTGTGAAAAACGGCTTGATCTCCCCCTTGGGAACCATGACTGACAATGGAACCATGAATTTTGCTGTCTACCAAAAAATCCTAAAGGACAATGTCCGGCCTGTTCCTGACCTCAAGCTGAAGCGAACTTGGGTTCTGCTGCAGGACAATGATCCAAAACACACCAGCAAGTCCACCTCTGAATGGCTGAAGAAAAACAAAATAAAGACCTTGATTGGCCTAGTCAAACTCCTGCCCTCAGTCCTATTGAGATGTTGTGGCATGACCTTAAAAAGGCGGTTCATGCTTGAAAACCCTCCAATGTGAATGAATTACAACAAGGGCCATGTGTGTTTGGATTTGGTTTTCCCTTCATAATAAAAACCTTTATTTAAAAACTGCATGTTGTGATTACTTGTGATATCTTTGATTAATATTTAAATTTGTTTTTATGATCTAAAACATTAAAGTGTCACAAACATGCAAAAAAATCAGGAAGGGGGCCAGCACTTTTTTTACACCACTGTCATAGGATAAATTGATGACTGTATTAAAATAAAGAAAATTATTATCCAAATGTCATGGGAAGAAGAATATTAATAATACTTTTTAAAATATCTTTCCACATTTGGGATGGATATCGGTTATGCTTATCTTTGTATAGCTTTGTTAAAGGCATCTCGAGTTCTTTATTTCATAAAGCACATGCAAAAGACCTAAACAGGACATGTGTTCTTTTTTGTAAAATGTAGAATTGTGTGAAACAACCATTATTTGTCTTGTGGTGTATGGTAAAATATATATGCATAATAATATATACATAATTGTTGATAACATACTTGACCTAATTCAAACATAGCGTGCAAAGCTAACAAAGAAAACATACAAAGCAAGCACACAGGCTACTCTCAGTATCATCCCTAACCGGTAATAGATGGGTTATTCCACTGGGATTGTGAGAAGCCACCAATCTGCTCTGTTTCTTTCACACACAAACACCTCTGAGACAAATAAGTCATCTCTGTCGCTCTTATCCCACGGATTTCTTCAAACCAGCCCCTTTGAAAAATGCACAAACACCCTGTTTTATATCAGTTTCTGTGCCACGGCACCTGAGGGAGATTTCACACAGTGTCAATTAGAGTACACAGGCTTGCATGTTGCTTCTGCTTTACCATTAGGGAATAATTAAGACGAGCCTTCAACACATTCAGTCCTTCAATACGCAACGTTCCACATCACTCTACGTCCTCAAGCTATCATAAATATTGACTTGTATTGCAGAAGAATAGCAAAATTTCTTTCTCACAAAATGCTGGAGGAGAATGTAGCGACAAGCTTATTTGTGTATTTCTTTAATTTCTTAAACAGTAATTGAGATCTAATGAGCAAACTGTAATTTCAAGACGATTTGTGAGGTGATGACTGATTATGCTGTAGGCCTATATGTAATGTGTTTAACTCATGGACACTGTATACACAAATCTTGCATTGAAATTCAAATGAGGAGCCATTTGCAGAGTTTATTTAATCAGGTCAGTACAATGGAAAAACAAATATAGCTAGCAGACAAATACATTTCTCTGGTAAATTGTATCTACTTTTTAAAGGGATCACGTTTTACATTGTTTTATATTTTTTCCCACATATAAATTGTAAATTTATTTTTAATTAGGTATGTCTGTAAAAGTCAGCTTATGACATGATGTTTTGTTGGTTTTTATGCTACTGTATTTCTGTTGTGTTAAGCTTGGTCTGCCCATAGCCAATATGGTCCAAAATCTCAACTAGTGTTTAATGATGAGCATTTTTAACCAAAAACACCCTTTTCAAATGTATCCAGATTAGTTTAGATGTTACCATAGATTTGCCTTGAGGGTAAAAGTTTCAGATCAGATTTTACAACATCCCATTTTTTTTTCAGGTTAAACCTCTTTTCCTCGTCTGATGCTTATTAATTTGTTTACTTGGATTTCAAATAAAAGCCTATAAAGGACAGCCAGTTTCTCTTGTTAGAGACCCAGAGAACTGCAAGGGTTGACTATTCGCTTTTTTGTTGATCAAACAAAAACTTCTTCAGCTTTTGTAATTCATTTCCAGGCTCTTTTGGCCTTGAGGCACCTCCAAGCAAAGCCAGATTGTTTTATACATGCTTCAGACACTTACTTCACTAAGTTTATGAATCATTGAGAGAATTCCCCCGCTTGCTTTGGAGACTCGTTCTGAAGACGTCTTGTAAATGACTTACTCCACAAAGCACACCTTAGAACAGTGTTTCTCAAACTTTCGCCACTTTGGAGGTAGGGAAGGGTTTTGAGCCCCACCTGTCCCCAATCGCCCCCCAAAAAATGGTAATCAACTAGGCTTTAAGTTAACTGTCAATCCGCAGTACCGCTATTATTCACTTCCACAACTTATAAAACCCGGAAGTATCGACCTAGAGCAAACAGCTGTATGTACATCTAAGTTTTGAGGATCGCTCTGCATCTGATCTCTATCAAAAGTCCTTTACAAAAATGTAATTTTCTTAGCTTTTTGCTCAGAATTTTGTGTTTTTGAAAAACCTACCCATATTTGAGAGGTGATAAAAAGAGAACTGATGAAGGTAGGATGAAATGTTTTTTTTTTTTTTTTGAAAGCAGAGGGTCTGTTTTTTCTTATAATATATTGTATGTTTATATATTTAAAGAAGAGCATTTTCTGAGAGGCATTAAACTTTTGTGAAAATCATGAAAAATGCTGGCAGGGAAAGTGTTAAATTACTTAGCAAAGTAAAAAAAAGGACGAAAGCGGCCCAGTCACGTTTTCCCCGTGGTTTTAGATGCGAAATGTGAAGCAAATATAAAGCAATTGAGCATATGTACTTGGCCATTTTTCGGTGGGTGCTCGAGCCGAATGCAAGTGTGTACAACGTGTACTTACAGCGTGTGTAAGTGCGTGCTGTAGCACTTCTATCCGTAAAACAACACTTGGTTCAAGTGAGAAATCTTTTTGGGGTTAGAATGTTTCTAGCTGCAGCGAAAATGCATTCTGATGGTGTACTGATAGCGCAGATTGATATTTTTTCGCAACCTTGAGTGACCAAGAGAGAAATCTTGCCTCATGTTCCACATCCAAGCCAGCGTATCATCGTTGATATCAATTGCCTCCCCTTGCAAATAGCACACTAACTCTGAGTCTGCTGGCCATCACGAACTTGAAGACATCTTGCTGGGCGAGATTGTACTTTATATTTTTGTGCAGTGGTTATGACAACCGTCACAGCCCTAATGGGCACAAAAATGACCAAAATTTTCTCCCGTTTGTCACGCCCCACTTGTAATGTTCCCATTCCCCACCAGTGGGGCGCGCCCCACACTTTGAGAAATGCTGCCTTGGCAAGACTCACCACCATCCACGTCTGCATTATCAAGCAGCTGTTGGATTCTGGTCCGGCTGTGATAACCTTGGTCAATGACTTGGGAGATTGAAAAGTAAGAGAGAGTGTATTGGTGCAGAAGAAAGTATAGAGGGGTTTTAGACAGGCCTGTGCTATTGCAACATTTTACAGTTGTGTATAGAGGCAACATCTGACTGGCTATATTTACCAGTGGTGCTTGGGTGCAAACAACTAGCAATTGAATTGCTCTAGTTCTGCTTGGCGTGGACTTTGGTGACAGATGCTTAGAAATATTAGGAGCCCAAGAGATGATGCTTAGAAAGAAAAGAGTGAAAGCTACACTGGTTATAAAGTTACTGTTAAATTATCACATTGTCCCAAAACACCAGCCTTACAATGTGCTAAATAGTTATAAATAGGGAAAGCTGAACCCCAGATGGCAAAACAATGAGATGGAGAACGGCGTTGTCGCCGTAAACATGCATAATCTCCATGAGAAACAGCTAATTGGATGATTTTTCTTTTAAGTCGTCCTTAGAGGCACATAAAGATGTTTCCATAAAGTCTTTGTTTCAAGTTTTCGTGAAGACCGACTTTGACGGAGAACAAATGTGATTTTTGAGCTCCTAAAATAAACATGAGCCATATTCATAAGCCATACATTTTCATAAGGTCGGCCAGCACAAAAGGAATTTAAAAAACACAGCTAGTCAAATGCTAATGCACTTATTTAAGCTATTTTTAAAATCTTTTTTTGCAGTAGCGCCTTAATTCCACCTTCTCCCCTTTTATTGTGCTCTCATGGCAGTGCATTAGTTACTAATTATCCCCATTTTGTCACGCACGTCCATGCTATTAAGTCATTCTTCTTTGGCTTCTGTATCTTGCTGAGTCACGGCCATTACATTATGGCACGAGGACTCTGATGAAAGCAGTGGTCAACATGACGGCCATAATAAAATCCAAGGTCTATACTCAAAGTTCACAGGGACTCATAAACTATTAGTCTCATATTACTCTTGGTTTCCTTTTTTACTCACACTGGCCACAATGCATAAAAACTAAATCACTCCTATTATAATCTATAAATAAAGAAAAACACATACTCAAAACACCTATTGTGGCATGGCGTGATACATACTTTCATTTGATAGACACCCCTATTTATTTATATTTTACTCTAGCCTTATGTATTATGAATATCATTTTATATTTGATAGGTTAAAGAAATAGTTCACCAGAAATGAAAATATTGATTCACAATAGTATGTTTTGCGTCACAAAATATATATTAACTGGTATATTAACCGAATGAATTCATTTTGAGCCATTTAAATTATTTGATTGTGTTCATCTGGGATGGCATGAAGTCAAGAAATTATGAGAATTTTCATATTTGGAAGAATTTCCTTTAATGTCAGTTTTCCCCTAAAGTAGAAAAATTCGCCAAAATATGCCACTGGGGCAGTACCCTTTCAAAAAAACGTTTGTACACATGTATAAATTTGGTACCCGTAGTTTGTACCTTTGAGATACTAATATGAACTCTTTAGGTGCAAAGCTACTTTTTGAAAGGGACACTTAACAGTTGTGTTTAAAACAACACATAAGTGTTAGTTTAGGGACAACACACCAAATGCGTTGTCCCAGAATCCACACATCTGTGTTATTATTGATACAACACATTTTGTGTTACTTTTAACACAACTTGTGTTTTATTTGAACACAAAATAAAGCATAACACAAAAAATGTGTAAAAAACTAATACATCCTTTCTTAGGCCCTGTTTACACGAGAACGCTCGAGGGTAAAAACGTAAAAATATTTTTTCACAGCGACAGCGTTTTTGGGGCTTAAAAATGCAAAAAAAGTGAAACCACCTTCCAGAGTGTCTTAAAAACGCTCTACCGTTGCGTTCCCGTCTAAAGGGTAAAAACGCAAAAGTCTGCTCACGGTGGCTCTCAAAACATGTCGGATTATTTCCATACGTCGGACCTTCAGGTTGCCATAGCAGCTCTGATAAATATACATGAGTCTTTCCAGCATTTATACAAAATATTCACAGCAAGTATTACTGATAAGAGAAGGTGCATTAATTACCTCAATCAAACTGTTGATGTGAAGCCAGACGGCTTTGGACGAGACCTGGGAGAACAAGGAAGAAGGTTGTACACGTACGGCCACCTAACTGCCTGGAGTGCACACTACATTGAATATCACACACTTTTGCGTCACCATACAGTATGCACGCAAATTTTCCCCACTGGTGGGGAATGGGAACATTACAAGTGGGGCGTGACAAACAGGAGAAAATTTTGGTCATTTTTGTGCCCACTAACCACTGCACGTCACAAACTATGAAAACACTTGTATAAACGCTGAAAAAAAGTGATAATGCAACGCCACTCTTGGGTTTTATCTTCAAATCGTTTCCGTGTAAACGTAGCCTTATGCTGCATTTACACCGACCGCGGTAAGGGCGTGAAGCGCGAGTGATTTCAATGTTAAGTCAATGTGAAGACGCGTTGACGCGAGTCAGGAGGTCCCGCGGCGCGGAAGAGGCGTTCGGCACGGCGCGGAAGACGCGTTTCCGCCTCTTTCGCGCGTGAAGCTCAGGCGAAAGGCGCGAATTGAGCGTTGTGCTTTTTGTGCATCTTGCGGTTCACGCGAATTTGCGGCTGACACCCGAGTTGAAAAATTTGAACTTTGGCGGAATTTCGCGCCGCGTTAACCAATCAGGAGCCTGCTTGCTGCTGTGGTGGCAGCCCCGCCCGGAGTCACTCACTCAAGCAGTCACTCGAAGCTATATGACACAAGTTGTTATTTCTATAGTGGAGACAGGAATAAAAAGGACCTCGCTTGGAAGAGTGTCAGTAAAGACTTTGGGCAACTTGGTAAGTTGTAATACACGCTTCACTTTTGAGTCACGTGACGTTTATCTACCCGCGCCGTTTATTTTTCCCCATAGCAAGGTTACCCAATACAAAACTGGTAACTCTCTTGATAAATGCACAAGTAACATCAGTCATCTTGCAAACAGACACTCGCACAGCAGTTGCCCCTCCTACAAGAAGCGGATTTTGCTTCGGACGCGCGTCAAATGCTTGCTTTTTCTGCGCGTCTACTCCGCTCTACACGCCCGAATGCATCCAAATTGTTCAAGCGGCAAACCACGCGCGGTAGACGCGATTTTGACGCCCAAACCGCGTTTGGTGTAAACTCAGCATTAGAGTATACAGCTCCATTATGGTACATTTACATGCAACCAAATAATTAGTTTGTAATCATATTGATGACTCAATCAGATTGAAAAGCCTTTGTGTAAACACCTTAATCAATACAATTGAGGTTGATCGAATGCAAATTTTGATTGTATCGAAAGGGGTGGTGTAGTCCGATCTGTGATCTGATATTCAGGAGAAAAGTGCGCATGTTAACACCTGAATCGTATTATTTTCTCAATCGGATGCAAAAAACCTTGTGCACATGCGTAGAAGAATTGTGCTTAAGTTCATGCACATCTTCTATTTACCTCTTATTTACTTATCACATAATTCTCATCACAGAAACTTGCAATAGCAATGCAATGGCAACACACATTATTATTATTAAGGTAATGTGGTCACACGCTGTACATTCTGCAGTATTCATGTGTACTATAACATTAAGCTATATAAAGAAATTCGAAAATTGTGTTTACTTTGCCTATATCAGGAAACTTCTTAAGAACATCTTTCTCCACTCAACTTTGACTTTGTACATTTATCCAGAGATAACTTGTGAACTCAAATGCTGTGCTCAGCGTTGCCAAGTCCTCTGCTTTTGGGCTGAGTTCAGATTTGATTTTTTCTCTGCGGGGTAAATATGAAAGAATTTTGTTGATTAGTTATTGGTATTTGAGCTGTGAATAGTCTTTGGCATGCTTTTTGGCAAGTTTTAATGTCCATTGAGCTGGTTTTGTTAAACAAATCTGGCAACCCTGGCTGTGCACTTGCACAGACGTTTGGATCAGAATAAATAGAATGTACATGTAAACTAACATTTAAATCAGATTGCAATGTTTAGGGTACATGCAAACTGTAGTAGCTACGTTTACATGGACACATTTTGTCTCCATCGGATTAAAATCCTTCCGATTAATAAATCCTATCATAGCGTTTACATAAACAATTAATAATGTGATCAGATTGATGTGCGTGTTTATATGACACAAGATTTAAATCAGATTTGATCATTTGACATGCGCACATTGCACAAATATAGTTTCACGCTGTTTCAAGATTCGCTTTGTGCCTCACTGATTATAAAGCAGCAGCAAAAACACCCATTCACGTGTGCCCAAAAAGCGTATTTTACTTCACGCAGTGCTGCAGAGACCGTTCGCGAGAGCGAGTCCAAACACACGCGTTTGTGGATCAAAGTATAAATCATGCACTGACTGGACAACGCTGTCTTGTATCACTTTATGGGGAATTGGAAGGATAATAGGAACAAGATTAACAAGACAATCACTTCTTGTGACTTCCTTCAACAAAATAAACTCAAGTTATTTGCGTCACATGTCATTACACCAATTCTACGTCATTGCACGTGTGCATATGCTCCACACTCCCGTCCTGTAGGTGGCGGAAATGCACCTTTCAGTGGGTTTGCCAACCGCCATTAAAAAAAGAAAAAAGATGGCACATGCGCAGACCGTCCCAGTTTCAGTTATCCATCCGATCAAGTGTATACATGTCCTTTTGAGCAGATTACAAAAGGTATAAACCACCCCTAACAAGCGGATTAGATTTTTAATCAGATTTTAGTCCGATTGAGGTGTTTACATGGGACATTTTTATTCAGATTGATCATTTAAACGGATTACAAATGTCCATGTATGTACAGTGGTAGAAATACTGTAAAATAATTCTAAAATAGCCCATGCCAAGCAAATTTTTATACCAGAGGGTTCTTTTAAGCAACAGTAAAATAAAAGTGAAATCCATTACAAATACAATTCAATGGAAGTTATTTTCATGTTATTGTTGCTGAAGTCTAGCCTTGAGCGCACAGCTGCTTGCTTCACATTAGTAAAAAATTTGACGCTTCCAGAGTAAACCATTTTGGTGTTACGTGCCATGTGCATCACCGGTTGGTCACTTCTAGCATACACACAGTTGCAGGAAATCATCTTGTTAACAGCTACTCTTACACGGGTTCCAATTACCTCAGCAGGTAACCAGTCACTTGGTCTCTTTACAGCACCCTACCGGGGTAGTAATAAATATTTGCCTCTTTGTAACAATGTATTTTTCCCCTGTACCACAGTTCCCTCCACTCCAGTCAGTCATTCCAGTCTTGGCTGCCTGCGTTACTGCCTGGCTCATGGATACCCCCATAACAATAAGGGGACGAAAAACACCCTTTGGCTAGGCTCACTGTCTGCGCTCAAGTAGAACCGAGCTCCAACCTTCAGAAATAAATCTCGGATTTAAGCGTCAGTTGGGGAAGTGAAGAGCTTTATCTCTGGTCCTGATCTGCTCATCAACTCTCATACTCGAGCACATCCATTTCCAGTCCTTAGATATTCAGGTGACTGCAGCGCGCAGGTTCCCCGCTCCAGCTGCTTTGAGCAGCATTTGTCAGCTTTACCGCCACTAAAATGTCACAATGTAGTCGGCTGTGTCAAGAAAGGAGGAATTCATCTTCACTGTAAAATTCCAAGAGGTTTGTCTACATTTCATATCCAGGTTGCCCTCCGGTTTCGGCTTTTACAGTAAAATGCGGTTGGGGAAAGAAAAATCTATCAATTAAAAAAAAGTGTATCTTCAAACCAGCTAACCTACATAAATGTCAATTCATAATAAACCCTGAATTCTACAACGCCATCGAGCGTGCATAAATGGGACAACTGTTTCTCTGTGCCAGCCGTGCCAGCTGCAACTTTATTCTGGCAACACTCAACAACCAGCAAGAGCCGGGCACAACACAAAGAGCCATTTAGATTGTACAAACAGGCAAAGAAACACAGCAGCAATCTTAGGATAATGAGATGATTACAAACGCAGCTGCGGACACACTTATATTAAAAGCTGACTGCTCTAAGCATATTTCACTCTCTCTATTTAGACCCTTCAATATTATGTAGAATCGAAGAAGCATATTGCAAAACGAACTCCCGTCTTACTTCATTCCAGCCTGCAGACGCACACGCACAAAGCACAAGGTTATATCAGCTGTATAGATGCTGTTCTGTCCAGCTACAGTGGGCTGTCTTGCTTTAAGACATGTGATGCCTCTCTTTTTTCTCTCCCACTTGCAAGGCGTACTGTCACACACGCAAACACGCCTGCACTCACATTTGCGCGTGCACACCCGTCAGTGGGAAGAGGAGAGGCTCGTACTGAGGGGCTTCTCAATGGGAGAAAAGAGAGGAGAGAGCACGAGAGAGAGAGAAAGCGTGCCACACTGAAGTGCCGTCGCATGTGTAGGACCAAAAAGTGAAGCTTGTTTTCTTTAAGGAGACATTTTACCTTCAAGGAGAGAGTGGGAGGCTGAGAATTAGGAAGAATATATTGCTTCTCTGCTGATTTAAAGCTGTCATGTCAAGCTATTCGTCTCTCAAATCTCAGCTAGTTTCTGACAACGTATTGCAGCTGTGAAGAGAGAATTTGGTGTGGGAACTTGACTGTTTAGAGGATTGCTGGAAGACTTACAACGAGAGGGGCTCAGGGCGGGAAAAGGGCTTCTCACTGTGACCCGCGGATCCGAACAGGAACTTTGCTGGGGGAGCTCTGTCCCGAGAGCATGGATGGATATGTGACAATGTTCGTGTGAGGATTTTTATAGGAACGTTTAAAGCAGATTAATTTGGCATTCTTCTGACAGCATCTCACAGGTAAGACTATATGCGAGCATTTTATCACATTAGGATGAAGAATGTCAGAAAGTCAGTTTGACTAGAAACTCAGCACAGGTGTGCACATTTTGGAGATGTCAAACTTGACTAATTCAATAGGAAATGATACAAAAATGTCTTATGTTTCGTACAGACATACAAAGATTTTGTATGTATCTGTTATATATTTTTTCCTGCTTGCTTATCAATGATGGTAATAGTTCTTTGCAAGTTCAATAAAAGGAGATTAGATATAGATCTAAAAGAGGATGTTCTAGTGTTTTTAAGCTCAATACCCATACTGTTACATCACAACATTCAGTATTTTTATTTTACTCTCAATACGTTGTAATGTACAATAACCTGCTACAAAGATGTTGAAACACAGCGCTAATATGATTCAATTACACGTTTAAACTGAGACTGAAACGTGTGAACCCACACACTTGCCTACGTGTTATCATAACTAATATTAGTAGTGTTTATGTGCGTGTCGTGTAACGCATACGTTATCACCGACGTGAAGAGCTCGCGTGCTGTTCTGCGTTGAGCGCGCGCAGGTGTGTCCGCGCCAGCATTTGGAGAGAGCGCGCGTAGAGCGCGACGGGACGCTGAGGAGGACGCGGAGCTATAAAGTAAATTTACGTGTTATTTATCAAATCAATGCGGATGATTTATCATGTCAGTGTGTTTATTAGACGACGTAGCGGAGAGATAGCGCCATTTAAAAGCGGCTGTCAACAAACTCGAGCCATTGACAACATCATTTCATCCAGACGTGGCACGATATTAACTGCACATAAATAGATGTTTACAAACAGGTAAACTGTGAATAAAATAACGGAATTATAAAGGTCAACCTTAACTGATGCCATGTATAGGTTACTGTACTTAAAATATACAAATAGGCTATGTATTCAGCAATGAAACAACCGCTAAATGTTTATTCGTTTCTTTTCAAATGAACTGTTTGTAAACAGTGTTTTAGAAGATTATAATTGTCTTTGCTTTGTTGTTCGTGTTAATAAACTTGATTGATTGTAAAATCTCCCGTTGTGTTCAAGACAGTTTGCGAAGCAACTCACTGACAGCAGTAGTCAGTACTCCTATGGGAACAGTTCACATTTCCACAAAACTGCAGATTAAGACGGCTTTAGCGGAGGAAAGGAGATTACAGCGTGCTGTTAATAATTATATGCTTAATTTTGAGCTTGATGAATATTCATTGAAAATTTCAATGTCATTTGAGGGTACACTGAGTGATTCTCCTGTCAGCTTGAAGGGTGCGAGAGAACTCCGATGTGTCATCCATTAATTAAACACTGTTTGCCAGTTAAAATGATTGGGATGTTGGGATTTCGCCTATTTTTTCAGATGCTGCTGCTGTGGAGTTATTTAAAAGTGTTAAAGGGATAGTTCACCCAAAAATGAAAATTATGTCAGTATTTACTCACTCTCATGTTGTTACAAACCTGTATACATTTCTTGGTTCTGATGAACACGAAGGAAGATATTTTGAGGAATGTTTGTAACCAACCGATCGTAAGCCCCATTCACTTCCATAGTAGGAATAAAGAATACTATGGAAGTGAATGTGGCTCATTAACGGTTAAGTTACAAACATTCCCCAAAATATCTTCCTTCGTGTTCATCAGAACAAAGACATGTAAACAGGTTTGTAACAAGTAAGGGATAACATAGTTTTTTATTTTTGGGTGAAATTTTTAATACACATTTCAGCGCTTTGCTTGCAATATTGAATGGGAAAGTTGGGAATAACTTTTCTTTCAACTTAACTGTAAGTGGAACCACGTTATCGTTTTGTCAATTGTTGTTAATTGTTTTGCCCATGGATTATTAAAGACATCCTTTAGCATTGCACTGTAGATCAGTCTTTGTAAATAAATGCATTCATAAGGGAACTCATTTGATTTGTGTTGCTGACTGCAGATGCTCAAAGCGATGTATAATAGCTGCAAATCGATCCAAGGTTATGCACTAGTTATGAGTAAACTAATCATGCAAGTAGTGGTGATTAATTGGAGATGAATTAGTGTGTGCAGCCAGTGAGTAACAATTGAAATGGTTAACTTCTAAGCAATATAAAATTTTGTCATATTTCACCTGTTGATTCAGTAATGCATTGCCATATTAAAATGAATAAATAAAAGTCATTACAGGCAATAATTCTTGTTTGTGAGGGGTGAACTCAAACGTAGGTGTTATGGGTGTCAAATAGAATAAACATTTGCTTTCATCTTCTGTCTTTGATTTTTTTCTAGCTAGTGCTCCTGCCATGTCCTGGTTTCTTGGTCTGTGGATAAGTGTTAGCTGCCTACTGCTCTGCCACGCCACTTTGTACGAAACCATTCAACAGCATCATGTGACCCGTCCGGGCCGCAACGCCATACAGATTCTGGGTCAGTTTCATGTTTTATGTACTTTTCTGTTTGGTTCTGTATTTGACTCATGGTTGGTGTGCTTATGGAAGTCCGGTTCTGTCTGGGTTTTGTAGATGATGTTGTTTAAGCTCCTTCATGAAAGCCCTTGTTTAGGTAGACATCTGAGGTGTGGTTGTTTCATTTTTCCCTATACTCAAAATTTCACAGAGCTGAATGATACTTATTTGAAATGCTTACAAACTTTGTGCTAATGTAAGTATGGCTTCATAATGCATTTTATCCACATGCGTATGAATGTGTAGTTATGAACCCCACCTTAGACATGTTTTTCGATAGAGATTTGTGTAAAATACACCCCTCTACCAACCCAGAATGCTTTGTTCTTGCTTTTCCAAGAGTGACTTTGGGATCATGAGAATCCTTATCCAGACTGCAGTAGTGGAATTGTGCGGTGTCTGTGTGCGTGTATGCGAGACAGGCTTGAGGCTAAATTTCTCCTATCAGTATGCTGTGAATACTAGCAGCTTTGATCACAGAAGCTCTGGTGGAAATGACAATTTATGTCTATTGCACGCTCTATGGAAGTATTCAGCAATTAAGTACTGTTTCGCTGCGGGGGGCAGAGGGAGGAGAGACAGCAAGGTGGGTCTTCCTTCCACACTAAGTATGCAAATGACATCGTTGTAGCATATTTTCAACACTGATACTGAAGCTGAGGAACTCTAAAGCAATTTAATGTTTGTTTTGGTGCTGCTTTTTGGAACTTGTCTTGCAGAAAAATGTCTGATATATGCGTCTGGGTCCTTAAATAACGCCAAAGGGATAACAATGTGCAGTATAGTCTATAGCTTTAGCTGATTAGTGGCTGAATTATAGTCAACTTGTACTCATTTATTTCATTTTTATGGTGTAAAGGATGCAGTCTGAGAGGGAGACGAAGAGAGGCTTCGTACCTCACAAAGCACTTCAAACTCATTAATCCAATACAAGCATAGAAAAGTGTGAAGAACGTCAGAAAGACCCAGATGAATTTTTAACGTTGTGCTTCCCAGTTTTATCCAGCCCAGCAGAGCATGGTGCCAAAAGATATACAAGAAAGAGCTTGCCCCATAGTAAGTGTTTCCTGAATTATTTAAGTGGTTTGCTAAACAACCAAAAGAAGTCAACCTCCACTCAACAGCATATGGAACGTTAGACATGTTGTGTGAGATATCACATCTACGGTGTTAGGAAAGGTTGGGAAAGGTTTGGTAATGGACGGTTGTGGTTTTTAAACACGCTCTTAAGCACACATGCATGCGCACATACATATTTCAGCTGTCAAGGACCTTTTTGCTTCTTTAGCTGAATTGCAGGCAGACACTTAAGCCTAGGGTATAGTTTGTTATTTTACGTTTACGCGAATAGACACGCGCAGTTGAACATTGTACGTGTGCACAGATGTTCGAAGCATGCGCATTGCGACAAAATTCAATGTCTTTACTGGGCTACATACTACATTCTCCTGTACACATACTGTGTGCACGATCGTACACGCATACGAAGTATGAGTTTACAGTGCAAGTACTATTTTGATGACGAAATTTGCGTAATGCCTACTGTACACGGACCCTCACACATGCGTAAAAACATAATTATCTCTTTTTTGTTGAATATCTCTGGAGTATAGCTAGTTTTTTTTTGTGTACTCGAACGTACGCTTAGTCGAATGCACAGCCTTTCAAAGCATAGTTTATTTTACATGTACGCTTACACAGACATTCAACGCGTGCACATTGCCACAAAAAGCAATGTCGCTCCTGGGCTATGTACTACATTCTCCTGTACACTTATGCACAACCGTATACACGTGCAGGGCATGTGTACTATTCTGATGACAAAATTTGCTCAATGCGCACTGTACACGGACCCTCGCGCATGCGTAAAAACATAATTATCTCTTATTTTTTGGGATGCTTCTGGAGTATAGCTTGTTTTTTTACATGTACGTGAATGTACGCACGGTCGAATGCACAGCCTTGCAAAGCATAGTTCATTTGACACATATACAGACGTTCAAGGCGTGCACATTGCGATAAAATGCAACCCCTTTCCTGGGCTACATACTATATTCTCCTGCACACGTACAAAGTATATGTGAAGAGTCCAAGTACTATTTTGATGATGAAATTTGCGTAATGCGCACTGTACACAGACCCTCACGCATGCTTAAAAACATAATTATCTCTTATTTTTTGGATACTTCCCGAGTTTAGCTTTTTTACGTGAATGTATGCGCACGGTCGATTGCACAGCCTTGCAAAGCATAGTTTATTTTACACATACGTTCCTCCCGATTGCGACAAAATGCAATGCCTCTCCTGGGCTACATACTACATTCTTCTGTACGCGCATGCGCAACCGTATATGCTTACAGTGTACGCGTACTATTCTGATGACGAAATTTGCGTAACGCGCACTGTAATTGTACCCTGGCTCATGAACTATACTTCTGGCTTTTCGGTAAAAAACTTTCTTACATGCTAATCATTACATCATAAAGAGTGTCTTTGTAAGCTGTTGTTTTATTTCTCATTGCACTCGATCATAGTTCAACGGGACAGTTCACCCAAAAATCAACATTCGGTTTTTATTTACTCAAATGAAAAATGTCTTTCAAAACATGATAAATGGCATTCATAGCATTTTCAATTCAGTCTGCCTCTCATACAAAGCTTTCTGAGGCATCTGGAGACTAAAAGATCTGATCACTATCCACTTTCATTGTTTGGAAGAAAGCAGTTTTCTAAACGTTTAATTATTTGTGTACGGCTATAATGCTGTGGTACAATGCTACACCTATTAGATGAAGCAGACTTTTAATAGGGCCTTTATTACTTATTCCTTCATAATGGCATAGGTGCTAAGGAGTAGAACGAGATAATTGGATGTCACTGAGCTCATTGAGCCTCCCCATAATGCCTTGGTTTTGTTGCTAACTAAGTCAACAAACTTATAAAGCTTCCTGTATTGGCAGCATTGTTAATTGGCTTTCTGATCTGGAGACAGCAACGGCCGCCTTTCAGTAACGTCTTGTAGCTTCCATCGCAAGCAACTATGAAGTCTTCCTACTTTAAAGATGTCTTGATTAAACTGGAAGAGTAACATTAACTTGTGATTTTTAATGTATGTTTCCTTAATGAGGTATATATTGCTTGGAATATGTGAACACTTCATTTTGACAAAAAAGAAGAATGCTTTGATGTTTAGCATTATAAGTGGGTATGAAGGACTCAGAAATAATAAAGAAGTTAGAATAGATGTTAGAAATGTCTATAGCAATAAAGGGTAGTTAAAGTGGTCGGATCTGAGTATGTTCTTACTTTATGAATTTGAAGAGGTCATGTGTTATTTCATTCTTTTAGTTTTCTTGTTTTCTCTTTTTGCTTTTAAAAACCTTACCTTAAGATATCTTCTTGACATTGATATCACAATGAGCTTTCATTGCAATAATCACTGGGATGCAAACAATTTTCTGGAAATAAAAAACTGCTAAATAGTGAATTAAAATTGATTTTGTAATTTTGAAAGCATCCCTTGTTAGTTTCAGAAGAGCTTTTAATATAAATAGATTTCCATTGCCTGGAGAGAAAGCTAACATTTGATTTTTTCCTTGCCCCCCTTTTTCCATGCTGCTATTATCTGGCAATCAAAGCCTATTAAAACAAGTATCCAAGATTAAAAATGAGTTTGGGTTAAGGAAGGCAGACCATGATTCATTTTGAAAAGCTGTCATCATTTATTTAACTGTGAAACACCCCCACCAATGATATTTGACAACAAACACTTTCTATCAATGCCAAAAAACCTTCAAAACACAGATACAAGAGAACAGCACATATTACTTTATGGTTTCGACGGGAGGGTTTCACCGTAACCTGGAGCAATTGTATTTCCATAATCAAGGTGAAGTTTAACTGTCTGTGCCAAAATCTTTTATAAAAGGGGAGATGTGAATTGATGTTTTGGCACTAAAAAGATGTTCGAGAAAGACATTTATCTCGCTTCATTCTCTGTAAGTTGTCTGTTATTATCCGAGACAAAGTCAAAGATTGTAGACAGAAATGTAATTCTTTTGATATTATGCTGAATGTTGGAAATTTTATTTTACTTAGAGAAGAAAGGGAGGAATAACTTTCTAATTGTTTAATAATAATAATAATAATAATATGTTTAATAACAAGACATTGATTTCACCAAATCTTGGTTTTAATGTGTCAAACATTATTTATTAAAAATACATTAATTAAAAATGTCATTTTTATTGATTAAAAACAAGGTCTCTTATGTTTAAAGGCATTTATTTCAAACCTTTTACTGACCATTCAACACAATTTAGATTTTTAAATAAGAAAAAGTCTTTAAAAAATATCATAACCATAACCATTTGAAACTGTCAATACCACAGCCAGTCAAAAAAGAGAAGAAATTATGCTTAAGCAAGTTTTAATTAATCATAATTAGACATTAATGGAGTATATTTTAATAGAAAATTGTAAATGTAAAAAAAAATTAAATGTGGAAAAGGTCCTGGGCTGGGTTTCCCAAAAGCATCGTTAGGCTAAGTAGATCGTAAAAACAATCGTACGAATCATCTTAGAATTATGGGCCGTTTCCCAAAAGCTTTGTAGTAGCACTTGAAAATCATCGTAGATCTACGAGTGCTCTGGAGTAATCATTCATTCACAAGGTCACCTGCAGGACAACCAGCAAATTGCACTGTTGCAATAACGATAATGTAATGTTTTAAATGTATATTTATTTATTGGGGTTTTCTTTGTTTATTTGTTTAAATTACTTTAATATAATATATTTAAAATTCAAATGAGAAATAAAATTTAAATGACTAAACATAAATTAATTAAGACGGGAAACGTATTTGGTAAAATTTTGGTAAAAGTTGGTACTAGCAAATTGATAAATGATTACTACCAATTGCTGCTATAATTTATCTAGGCTACAGTAAAAAAAATATTTTTTTATTATATATTATATTTTTTATTAATTTTTATAATCCATAAAAAAACATAGATAATAAACAAATAATAATAATTATCTAAACTGTAATATAAAATGCAGAAGGCATTTGCAGTGGGACGAGTCCTAACTAAATACGTAAAATAATATTTCATTATGAACAATTTTTAAACATTTAAAGGAGCATTTCACCCGTAGAAACATTAATCTTTATTGAAAGTGTGTCATATTTGTAGTCGAAATGTAACATGCATTTAGAATTTGGTGCCTATTTGACTGAGAAAAGGGGTGTTTGTAGTCTCACCCCCTCAACAAAGATCTTGGACTTCCTTCTTTCAATGATGCAAAATGATGATTTTTACATCATTGAAAGAAGGAAGTGCAACACTGAAATCTGTATTTCTCCTGTCTCAGTGGCAACTGAGAAAATGATGCATGACCATTCAAAAACATGACTGGGGATCTAACTATACAAAGCTTAATGCAAATGGGTGAAGTGTGCCTTTAAAAAGTCATTGAACATTAATAAAAAATATTATAAGAAAATATTAGTGCACATCAGCTAAAGATCAATAGCCTAAACAAGCTTCTGCTACAAATTTGAGTCATTCTATTGGTGACATTTCAGCACTTGACAAACGGATAGCGACTAGTAACTAGCACTTAAAACCGAGCTGCGAGCTCGTTATAGACCATTTCAAAAGATGTAAACAACACTGGTCCAGAAAAACTTCCCGTTTCAGTTTGTGACTGTTTTTTAATTTATTTCACATATATCATTATCTTTAAGATGTTTGTTTAACATTTTAATTCAGTTTTATATGTTTTGTTGGTTGTATTTCATCCCAACGTTTATCTAGTGTTCAAAAACTGAAACAGGAAGTGCTTCTGGACCAGTGTTGTTTATATCTTTTGTAATGGTCCATACGTGCATCTTTGGGAAACGCACGTAAATGAACAACGAATGTTCGTTAAGTAGCTCATAGAAAGCGCTCTTAAGTGCTAAGTTCAATCATTATCGGGAAACCCAGCTCTGATCGGAATAAAATGAATGTAATCTGTTAACCTGTTAGCTATTTGAAAGGTACTGACAGATGTTTTCATATACATTTTTGGCATTTTTTTGTAACTATGTATATATCTAGTAGAACATCCATTTTTTTCTAGAATATTTAAAGTTTACTCTGTTTAAAATACAAAATATAATGCTCTCAGACATACAATAGTGTACAGTGTTTCCCACAGATCTGAAATTTACTTGTGGTGGTAGCTGGTGAAAAGGGCGATCATTATTATCCACCGACAAAAAATGGTAACAAAGAACTAATAATGTGAGTGTGACACAACACAATACTTTGATTTATAAAACATTCATATTAATTTCACATTATAGTTCATTAATCTAACCACCCCAAACTTTTTTTGCCATAAACAAAGCTGACACTGTTTGTCAAAGCACCACGAAAACACTTTATGTTTTTGCACTGATATATGAAGCAATTTGATGACCCCTTTTATCAAACTCAATATAATACAATACTATGTACAGTATATTAATAGACAGTGCAGGTCAATAGATTATAAATGTGACTGATGTTATAATGTTAATAACTTCTATATAGGCACTTTTACTGCTTCTGCTTTCTATTTCTCTTTTGCCAATTAAAAAAAGCTTAATCCACTCATTATTTCAGATTTAAAAGTCTACTTGCTGTCCCGATGACAGACTTTACATTACAGCTTTGCGTTTTTTATATCCTGAGTCAGCTAGAGCTTTGCTCATTCAGTATTAGCACTGCTTTTTGCTACAATCTCTGTGCTAACTGTTTAGATTTTAGTAAAGATATTGTCTATTAATAGTAAGATTAAAAAATGGGATAAAGAAAATGAAGCGGCGCGTGGTCGTGACAAGAGCCAGTTGCTATCGCCATAGAAACCGGAGGCACGCTAAAACAGCACTTGAGCTTTAGCACGGTAGCGCTATCGGCCGTTCTCCGATCGACTCGGGTTTTACACACAATATTAATCAGACTTGGGACCCGAAGTAATGAACTAGGACCGACCCGGACCCATCTGACCATTTAAAATATAAACCCGGAACCGTATGGGTCCCGCGTCCTCAGTGAAGAAAGACCTCTAATGGTAAAACTCTGCTCAAGTTCAGAAACATGAAAGGATACAATGTGACACTGAGGTTGCTTCGCGTCGCGCCCAATTCATTGAGAAACAGAGAGCACGTGAACGGACACTCAACCGGAGAGACACAACGTGCTTGCACGCAAAATGAAGCCAACTTAGATGCTATAAACACATATGCACATAAGCATATGCGACCATTTTGGTCGCAGTGTGTTCCCTGGCTGCTCCGTATGTGCTGCTGCAGTTGATCCAGTTTGCCGCGCTGGATGATGAGTTTATGACGCGTGCATCATCTTCACGGTCACCCGACCCCCACCTCTCTCTCGCGCTCTCTCTCTCGCGCTCTATCTTTCGCGCTCTCTCTCTCTCTCTCTCTCTCTCTCTCTCTCTCTCTCTCTCTCTCTCTCTCCAAAACACGGGTCATCCAGTCGAGTTCAGAAAATACGGAAATTCGTAAAGTGATTTTTTTTTACCTGGGCGGGTCGCAATTTACCTGGGCGCAGCGCCCAAGTAGAGCCTATGTATGGGAAACACTGGTGTATGGTAATGAGATTTTTTCAGCAGAAATTTCAATAAAGTTCATAATTCAATAAATAATTAATTCCTATGTTAAAATTATTCTTTATGCAAAGTAAAGAACACAATTATGTTTGTTATGATATTTTTTGTGTTTCCGAATTATATGTTTTATAACTTTATCTTTACCGCCATGATGTTTCAGTGGTTTTATGAGAATGACCCAATTTGTAAAGAAATTATGTTGTTTGCCAAAGCTCTGGCATGGTAGTTTTATGCATCTTCTCCTAAAACTTTAAACTTGTGGTTATCAGGGCCCAACATAAAGGACTGCCCGGTGGCCCGGGGCAAGCATGAGAGAAGTTTGGGCCAGTAAAAAGTATTGTCACTTGCCCGAACGGGCCAGTTTATCACCCTCAGTCACTAAAATATATATTTTCATCAATATATATTATTTAACATCTTGGAAGCAGATATTTACTTGGGCAAAACACAACAAAATAATAATATCTGTGTAATATCTTGCACAGTTTACTGTCAGCTTACAGGTAAAGCAGAAAAGTTGGTACCCTTTTTTTGTTGGAACATTTCTGTTGTGTATGAATTCAATTATATTTACTTTTGAATTATTATTCTTAAATATGTGACAGACACTGAAATTTTTTATTGGGGCCAGTGTAAATTTTGGCAGGGCAAGTGAAAGTACGCCAGTATGAAATATTATTTGCGCTGAGCCCGTTAATGTTGTCAGGGGTGCATGCTCTCCTTCCCAAAAAGTAGCAAAAAGACCAAAACTGAAAAAAAGACCATTTGCAGTCAACTTTAGTTAGCAGTATCATTATGTCTGTGGATGGCGGATACAGTAGTTTTCAGGTCAGAGGTGTTCACTGTACAAGTGTAATCCTCCATGCATTTCAGGCATTTCACAATACAGCTGAAATCGGCTTACCTCCTATAACAGGAACTAGACTTGAATACTAAACTGGATTTGGTTGCTTTAAATTCTTTCCCCCACCTCCCATTTTTTGAGAAACTACCAAAAAACCCTTCCTTCGTCACAGCTGAGGCTTATATTGAGTAACGAGTTGAGTCGCTCCACTGCTCCATCACCTGTTCAGGCACAGTATCCAAGCCGTCCGCATCCCATGAGTCCACGCGGGATGGGCCCTCGCTCCACTCTCAGCCGAGATTGATGACGGTCCGATTCCGGGCAGCCATTTCTGGTCTCTCAAGAAATTATCCACTACATTGACAGATGAGCAGAATGTGACATGACACTATCCCAGCCTGCTATGCTTCTCCTCCACCTGATTCCTCACTGAATGAAGGCCTGGACCGATCTGGTCTTGGCCAGGTATGCTGGCTGTCGGCTCTTTTTCCATGTCTGCCAGAGCTGTAGCCCAGCAACAGAAAGAAACTTGCCGTATCTCTCATTTTTTCATTTGTTTGATTTGCCTTCAGAAAGCTCCCGAGAATGTAATTACCAATATAATCGAAACATGTTGGGTCGTAGTTTGGTTAACCTTATTCACAGCTGTATTCTGGTGCAACAAATACAACAATGGATTATATGTCAGAAATGCTCATGTTTTCTCAAATCACATTGTCTGGTGTAGTACTGGTTATAATAAAAAAAAAAAAACATATGTTAACAGCCCAAATAAAATCCAACCAGATGTGTGTGCACACGTTATGCATGCATACTGTAGCACAGTAACTTTACTCTTCACACCAATGATGCAGTGCCGTTCCTGGTAATAGCAACAAATATTATTCAGATATTATGAATGGTGCTTTAAAAATGTGAGTGAGAACCCTTCAGAAATGCTGAAGGTGGTGACTTTTCGGCCTTGAGAAAGATATTTATTTTCTAAAGTAAATAAATGTTTGCCGTGTTTGAGCTTGATTGAAAAAGTAATGGCAAGTGAGCAGATGTTTTGAAATGCTGAATACAATTATAAAATATTTTAATTATTAAAATTTGCATGATGGGACACGGTAAGCAAAGTAACCCTTGAGGTATGTAAGGTGATAATTCTTCTGAGTGTGAAAAAAGGTCATGTTTTTTTAAATAGTTAAAGTTACCGTAGGCGGAACATTACATTCTTTATCAGAAAACATCATATCTTTTGAAAGCTGAGATTCTTGTGATTCAAATGATGTAAACCCTTTTAAGATAATCAACTAAGCAACCAACACAGCAGGTACAATTAGTGTCCTAACAGGAATGCTAAGGGGTTAAAATATTTAAAACATGCAAAACAACTAAGCATTAATTATTGAACTGCTGGAATAACATGAATCATCAGATTTTGCACAACATAAAAATGTCACCCTTGCTTAAGTGCATGATGTTTTTATTTAGCATGTTCATTAAAGGAAAAAATATATTTTTAATAAAAATGCATTTTCTCTAGTGGTCTCTGACTTAAAACCTCATTATTTTTGTAGTCCCAATAATAATGGCCGATTGAACAAAGGCTAGCTTTGGAAAACAATCGTGTTGAAGTGTTTGTGCAGCTGTTTTATTGTGAATTAATCTGATTAATTTCACACCCATTTTTAATTGTGGCAACCTAATTAGAATGGGGAATTGATGACATAAAAGCAAATTCAATTAAATGTGGCTCGCTGAAATGCCGTAGTAATCTGATTGCTTAGCAAATCGGATGAAGAAGAGGTTTGATTGGGCCAGCTTGAATGATTTACACATAAACTGTCAAATGTCATCTTATGAATAACACATTTTGTACAATTATATTTACGATTTAAGCTTACACATTGACTCATCATAGCAAAACCCTCTCACGTCAGACTGGAGTAACTAGTATGGTGGTAGTCGGTGGTTAGTAGTGTTTCTGTTTACTGCACACAGGTTTGAAGCTGTTAAGCTGTTTGAGTGTTAAAATTAAAATTGCTAATAAGATTGTTTGTTCTTCTATTTAGACCTCGAAAATAATGAAAGCAGTGTTGTGAATAATTATGTTGTGATCAGAAGCAACTTTAATAGATTTTTCCTTTCTTTCTTTCTTTCTTTCTTGCTGACGTCTTTCTCTCGTTTTCCCCGATGCCCTCCACCTCCCTCCTTTTTCTCTACCTCCTTTTTTTCTCTCAATTTCCTCATCTCTATCTGGCCTTCAGACGATTTGTCATGGATCAGATGAGACAATTTGTCATGGATTAGTGCTCTTAACTGTGTGTGTGATAGTGAAGGCAGTCACTGGAAAAGCTGAAGAATCCTATTACAGTTCTTTTTATGGTAGTGTGTACACGTGTGTGCACTTGTACGTACGTGCGTGTGCGTCTGAGCGAGCGGAAGCAGAATTGGCATCATATACGGACATTTGCGCATCTATTTCATACTACTGTATACTGCTGCTGAATCAAACAGAACTATATGTTGTTAACACTGTATCAGATGTGAGAAACCATTGTTTGGTTTGTGCACATTTTGAACAAAATATGCCACCGTATCAAGGTCTCACAGATTTCGTGAGCAGCTTAACTTTATCCTTGCAAACCATTCTGAAGGTAGATACTGTATGACACAATGCCTGAATGCATTGTACGGATTTCTGCTTTTTAATAATGGAAATATTCGCAAATATAAAAAAATAGTGTGAAGAGATATTTGTAATCTTATTTCCAGGAGCACATGCCGCTCAGCACCGGCGAGATACAGAGATTATTTATATTTACAAAGCAAAACTGTCATTCAGATGATGTAGAGCGGCGCGTGCATTAAAGGATTTTCTTTACCAAGTGCAATGAGACAGAACAGGATTAGAGACCTGTTCTCTTATCTCAGCCTCCGTCTGTAAATAAGGTGGGCATTGAAGCTCACACCGTCACCGCGGGCCTTATTTAAACCATTTCGGTATGACTTTGCACATCGCATGAACGCCCAGCTCTTTCTTAGAAATATGCAAGCTTGTACACATTCTGATGGACTCTTAATTCATTCCAGAGACTTGATAGCATTTGCATTTTAGCAGTTAGATCTAATTACACGCGCTAATTATGGCTGAATCTGACTCAGATCTTTGTTTGGCCCTGCGGTTTAATTCTCAGAAGTGCTTTCTGATACCCAGGCAATTTTGGAATAAGGACAATTTGGGGGGAAAAGCCAATATATAAGAAACCAGAGGATGGCCTAACCAGCGGTCAATGCTTACATGAAATCAAGTGATCCCAAACCTCCAAATTCCTAAATTCAGGCAGGCTGAATTATTTGCAAAATGAATTCCAACCCACAAATCATAGCCGCTCTTTTGTGCCCTTCACTTGAGGCATTATGAATTTTTATTCAAGTCTATCACAATCTAAATTCAGTTATTTATGCTGAAGTGTTAGAATCACAAGTACATCTGCTTTGCTGGGTTCTGCCTTGTAAGGCATTGTGGAAATGCATGTGATCTGTGTCTCCAAATTGGAGTGGAAGTTTTACATTAGCATATTGCCAGTCACATGACATTTTAATAAGCATGCAGTATGCAAACATAGCATACACAAATATTGGATACAATAATCATTGCTAATTACATTTACATTCATATTTATGCATTTGGCAGACACATCTATGCAGAGCGACTTGCATTCAAGCTATACATTTTATCCGTATGTGTGTTCCCTGGGATCAAACCCACAACTTTTTGAACTGCTTATTATTTTTATAATACCAAATATTTTTACACTCGTCTCATCACAATGCATTCTAGGATTGTATAACTTAGATGACAACCTTTTGGCTTCATAAATGCACCTATGATGTCTTAAAATGCCGTCTCTATAGACAATTTCAGCAGCAACAACATAAACAGCTTTTGTGGACTAAACACATCATCCGGTAGACTTTCACATAGAATCAATAACAACATTTACAATAGTTTATTTTTGGTAACAGGGGAAAAAAAAAGTAAATATTTTTTTCAGATATAATATCTAACTATTACACTGAGCTAACGTTAAATTAATGTATATAATGTTAGCTACAGGTCCATGAATTCTTGGTTGGCTGCCAAACCTCTCCACACAGTTGTGATCCATGCTCGTCGTCTCCCCTCGTCTTTAACTAACAAAACATTTTATTTTCAACAAGGCATTTGTTTCAGAGATAAGTTGAGCCAGTAGCCAGACTGATAAATAAATACAGACCGGAAGTTCATTACGGTTCAGGCACGTAATCGTGACATTGGACGTGTGTCAGATGAAACCGTCTATAGGTTTTGGAACAGAGCATTCGTGTTTCTCTTACTTGTAGTGGTGTGACGAGACACTTAATCCATGAGGCGAGACACGAGATTGGGTTCACGAGACGAGATGATATTTTTACACTTTTTAAGAAACCCTCAATGATAAAATAAATGAATAAGAAACTGAAATCACGTTATTTTTAAATGTTTTAACTAATCAAGGACTGTCCCTAACAATTATTTTGCTAACTGATAATGAAGTAATTTGTTTTTTTTGGGTAATAAAAATAAACCCAAATGAGCAGTAGTATTTAACGAAGATGCAATAATAATTGGTTCAAAAAAAGTATTAAAACCAAGTTACATTAAACAACATTACATTAACAAACACATTACATTTGTGGTCTATAAATAAAAAGCATTATGTATGTATTATAACAAATGCCTGCTTCTGCGATAGTGGACTCGTCTCGCGGACGCTATCTTCACTTTCACTTTAAACGGAGAGAAACGCTTATTTTTAGCCAAACAAGGTTTAAATCCATTTGAATATTTAATATATGGCCATTTCTCAGGTCTCAGACTTCACATGAGTTCACAAACGAACATTACTGGAAACCCAAACAAAAAAGCAAAAGCAGTAAAAGACAAATATAATGCATGCACTGTAAAGGGTCAAACAGAAAGCTGCATCCTCCGGAGGTCGCATATGCAGGCTGCATACGTCATCAAGGTTTATTTCAGATCATTAACTGAACATTACATTCGCAAGTTGTGAGCATATTACAACAATTTGCGATTAACTAAATAATTAGTGAACTTTATAATTGTTAATAGTGTATAATAAGACAGTCTTTATGAAGTAAATGCAGTTTAAAAATGCGACCTCCGAAGGATGCAGTCTTTTATTTGAGAAACGGCCAGCATTCCACCTCCACAAGAAATCTCGCGAGAAGTCACCCGAGATCTCGTCACACCCCTACTTACTTGTCTTGGCTCATACAGATGGCTTGGATCAGTTGAGCCTGAATAACTAATTTATTAATTTACTGTCAGAATTGATTATTTTAAATCTGGTATTTAAGCTGTAAACAATCTTCGCATTCTCACTGTCACAAGAGATGCGCTCCTCAGGTGTAAGTATTGTATAACATTTACACGATAATTGTCAGTGATCGAACCCAAGGTGGAAGAGTGATGTTCGGGGTTATTCTGTGCATTTTCCTTCTTTTTATTTATTTCCTTATATTTTGTGCTCTACTCTTCTGTGAACTCCAGCCTTCAGGGCCGTAAGTTTTACTAGATATACATTTATTGACTTGGTAGTTCAAAGTGGGATTCAGGTCCAGATCAATCCCCACCTTGTTGCCATAGGTCATGTTTTTCTCTGAAGCAAATATTTTTCTTCATTTCAGCTGTTTTGTTTTCCTTTTTTAAAGAAAACCATAAGCCTGTCTGAATCTCTGAATCATTACTCATGTTCCAGCATACCGCTAGGTTTAATATATATAACCACATTTTGCCAATATATATGCCTGCACTGGAGCAGAACACTTGACGAAAACAATGCACTTCTGTAGGTTTGCGTTCAAAATTGCAATTGTTAAAGGAACAGTCATGCATTATTGTGTCACTTCTGTGTCAAACTGTCTGTATAAGCACATGATTCATTTCTGAATATGATTCTATTGTATTATTTAAACTTTCAATGAGCACACAAAGTCCCCCGTACGGGACTGATTTCTAAATTAACCATCATATTTGTGAAGCTTTGTGAGAAAATGTGAGAAAATCAACAAGCACACACTTCACCTCGGACCCTACTGGTCATTATCAATACAGCTTTTCCCTTGGCTTTATTCCTATTGTTTTAAACCCATGACTTACATGTATTACTGTCTTGTTTTTTTTTCCTGCTGGATCATAGAAACACAGCTCTGATATTTCTGTGTGTTTCATGGTCAGTTTAGCAAAGCTCACTGTGGGTATTTAAAAGAAGCATTATTTATTAGAGTTCGATGCATTTCATTTATTTATCACTCTCAATACAGTAGTGACCTTCTCTGTGAATCAGCACGACATCCTTCATTTGAAGTGTGCTGTAAGAATGTGCCATTTCACAATACCCCAACCCAACCAATGCTAAAAACTCATAATAGCTGTTTGTAAGCACAACAAATTGTTGCTTGCTAAGGCAAACATCACTATTACTTTAGCTTATATTTACTTTTTAACTACATATTTTTGTGCTATGCATTTTGGCTTGTTGTTCAGAGTTACTTTAAAGTAAATTTAAAGTCAAGTATAGAAAGTATGATGTAAAAATGTATTTTTGTAGGCAAAACCTGTTACAGTTGTTAGTATTTTAGCACTTCTGGTTCTCTAGGTTTTTGATTGAATGCCTTAAAGTAGATCTTGGGTTAATACAAGATAAAGATATTTTCACTTTTTATTTTACAACATAAAACACATCAGTAATAACCCCACTTATAATTTTTTTTAAGGTAACATAGCACAAAAAACACTCAAAAGAAACTTTTCCAAACTTGTATGAGCACTGACAAAGTGTATTCGGCACAGAAATCCTCCATCATGCGTCCAACTAGTTTTTTTAAAACTTTGCCCATTTTAGCATCAGAATCCAACTCATTAATAGTGTAAATAAGTCAGAATTTATGAAATAGCATTTAACTTTTAACATTTTAAAGGGCATTGGTTATGGTTACGGTAGCTGTACATGGGACTACATACATTGTTGGGTACTTCATCATCACGTATACATGTTTTTTTTTTTAAAAACAATGCATGGGCACGATTCCCAAACAATATTTATCCTCAGAGTATTTCCTTATCAGGGAACATGTTTGAAAGAGTTGTGGCAATCGTGGAAGTGATGTCGTTGGAGTCAAGCGAACGTATTGTAGTTCGCTTTTTATTTCTTGTAAGATCATTTAGTTCCCTTTCAGTCGGTCACTACGACGTCACGTCGTGACCGACGAATTGGGAACTCGCTTAGAGAGACCAATCTGCTTCGAATACTACTAAAACGCCAATGAACTTGGCATTGAGATATTTGCATAATGCTGGCGCCGCCCCGCCAGGTGCGTATATAAGCAGCAGGTGCAAATAAGGAAATTAGCTTTTATTCGCTTCGAAAGCCTGCAGTATCTGCTACTGAGAAGCTACTTTACTCTGTTGGGATTTGATTGCTGAAGTTGGTTGAACTAGCAGTATCACAGCGGACGCTTCGCTTATTCCACGGCTCTACATCTGTTTATTGTTTTGAGTTTAGTGTGTGCGTTGCCTTCCTGTGCGCTCATCAACTAAGCATCTGAGTGAATTTCCCTAAAAGAGTGATACGAGAGAGCTTTGTGCCTTGTTAAAGGCAGCCACTCTCTCGTATATGCGGGGATCAGCGTCCTTTTCAGGATAGCTTTTCGCCCGTGCGATCTTGGATGCGAGAAGTATAAGGGTTCCAGTGACGGTCACGAGCGCTGTCTTCGTGCTCAGGCATTGAGCACTCCGGGGCTGCGTTCGTGGAGAGTTTCTGTTCTCTCTGTGAGAGCATAACCCTCTTGGATTGCGGAGACGACTGTCGTTTCTACGGGAACGCTGTCCGCGCCTTTGCAGTGCTGACGCCGCCATGGTGCGGCTGTCAAGCGCTCGCAGGGCGCCCTTCGCGTCACTACGCTGAGTAGGACGGAGGATGCGTCCTCCACCTACCGGCCTTCTCATCCTCAGCCGGTTGAGGCTCCGGTGGAGACTGCAGAGTCGTGTTCTACGATGTCTGCCGAATCCATTGGACCTCCTTCTGGTCCCGTCACTTCTGCAGCATCAGAGGGGTGTCCATTTTTCCTCCGAGGCAGAGTCGTTCCGGAGATGGCGGCCGTGCCCGCTCGAGCGGCGGAGACGGTAGAGTTGGAAAGGTTAACCCCTCTCCGCCCGAACCGTCCCGCCCACATGATTGATACTTCGGAGCTGCTCGGACCTCTCGGTCCTCTCCTCCTGTGCCTTTCTTCCCCGACGGCACGAAGAGCTGACGTGATTTGCGGCCGTCCGGCCGTTCAGCTTTCACCCCTCACCTCCCTCACCAACGGAGCCGCTAAGGGCGGGGACCCCTTCAGTGGAGCGGGATGCGTTCCTGGAGGGACCACCCAACCCTTCCCTCCCGTGTTTGTAGACAGTCGTCCGGTTACGGACGCTGCCCATCAGGCATGCCGGAGAGGCGGCTTCAGCCCTGCACGTAATAACGTTGCTGCAGGCTCACAAAGGATTTACCAGGGAGGCCGCGACCTTCAGTCGTGCGATGTCCACCTCAGTGGTTCAAGATCGCCACCTTTGGCTGTGTCTGGCTGACATGACGGACGCAGACGAGAACAACTTGAATGCTCCTGTCTCACAGACCGGCCTCTTCGGCGAGCCAGGGGAGTCGTACAGCTCCGCTGCACAGACTGAGGCGATCTCCTAGGTCATACCTCGGCGGAACAGAGCTGCCCTTGGTCCACCACGCCGGCTCCTCAGTCTGCCTCTCGCCGTCGGCGTCTTGCGGCGACCACCTCCGTTCCCCTCCTCGGACCCCATCTCGGCGGCGCAGGGGAACCGGTCGTCAGCAGCTCGCCCCGCCCGCTTAGCCGCTTCCCGTGAAAATCGGGAGTTTAAGTGGCCAGTGAAGGGCGACCCGGATTGGCAGAGGATCACTCTTCAGGAGATGGAGCTCCTTCCCCCGATAGAGGGTCGGGTGGAAAATCCTTGGTTTGCATATGTTCCACCGGCTGTTTAGCCGGTACCCACTAACCACACATAGAGTGCATTCCTCTTCCCTCTCCAGGTCTCCAGAGGATCGAGAGAGCCGTGAGCGGGCACACACCAGCTCACCCTACCTCTCCTCTATCGCCAGCGGGTGACCTGAGGAGTCCGAGCTCTCCGCTGAGGAGACCGGACCACCAGCACCCTTATCGGAGTCTGCGCTCTCCGCAGAGGAGACCAGACGACCGTCACCCTCAGCGGGCTCAGGTCTGTGTCACACACACATACTGTAGATGTTTATGCTGTCACAGCAGACGCACCGGCAGTCCCACCTGTCTCGCTTCGCTGCCCCACCGCGGGTACTTCGGTAGTGTCGTTATTTCTCCTCGTACGGTGCCTGGGTGCTTGGCTTCAGTTCCCAGCCCGTTTCGTTGGGTTTTACGCACGATCCGCCTCGGTTACGAATCCGGCACACCCCAAAATTCGGGCTTTCGTTTCACTGTAGTGAAAGCGTCCGATGCACATGTACTGCGTGCAAAAGTCGATATCCTGTTGGCGAAGGATGTTCGAGCCGGTCCCTCTTACCGAGATGATGATGATAGGGTTTTTCCAGCCTTTATCTCATAGTACCCAAAATACGCGGCGGGTTACGATCGATTTGATTTACGCACCGGCTCTACGAAGGTGTTCTTTTTGGATGATAACGCCGAGGCTCGTATTTCAATATTCAGATCGGTTTGCAGCCTTAGACCTGTAGACGTGTACTTTGTGTCCATCTCCCCTCGCTTTAGACCGTTTTTCGCTCTGCGTCGTGGGGTGGGCATATTAATACGAAGTACACCATTCGAGCTGTCTCTCTCTCTCCGTGTCTCCATGTGCTAGTCACGGCATTAAAATGTCAGAGAGAGAGCGTTGTTCGCATTCTGCTTTTTTCTACGTCGACTTATAATAGCCCGTTCTTGGCAGACGTGTGCGAACACAGAGAGTTAATGCTTTGGCATCTCGCTCGTTTAAGTCTTCCGGTCGACTGGGAAAGAGCAACTTTGCCCCGTGCAGAGGATCCTTTTTCTCAGTATGGAAATAAGACTCGATCGACTAATTGGCGTGTTTAACAAGAGCGCGCAACCAGTCAGTTCTGACTTGCCTCGGTTTAATTCGAGGGAAGTACGCGGTCCCTCTGAAACAATTTCAGAAGCTCCTGGACATATGACAGCATGCTGCGACTGTGACGCCGCCCGAGCTGCTTCATATGAGACCGCTTCAGCGTTGGCTTACGATCGAGTCTCGAGGAGAGCGTGGCACACCGACATACACCGTGTAAACATTGCACCTGCGTGTCATTTAAATTTTTCCCCGTGGTAGACCCGGCATTTCCGATAGAAGATATGCCCCTGAGGGGTCTCCTGGCATTCTGTATATTGCAATGCCCTCAGCACGGGATGATCAGCCACGTATGACGGGCTTGCAGTCTCAGGGGTGTGCATAGCACCCCAACTGCCGCGAGCGGTGCGCTGTATATCTGGGACTTGTACGCTCCGCTATGGAGATGCGAGGGAAGGATGTATTAGTCGACACCGATAACATTGCGACTGTTGCGTTATTTACCGTTAAGGCGGTTTTGCGCTCTCGTCACCTGTCGCATCTCGCTCGTCATCTCCTCCTTTGGAGTCAGAAGCATCTGAGGTCCCTTCGTGCCATTTACATCCCGGGTTCGCTCAATACAGCGGCAGACGCGCTTCCCGAGCTGCGCCCCCGGCGAATGGCGACTCCACCTCCAGACGGTCCAGCTAATTTGGAAGAAGTTCGGTTGTGCGTAGATAGATCTGTTTGCGTCGCCGGACGATACCCACTGTCGCCTATTTTATTCACTAACCGAGGGCAGCCTCGGCGTGGATTCGTTGGCACACAGCTGGCCGCGGGGGGTGCGTAAATACGCATTCCTTCCAGTGAGCTTTATTGCGCAGACACTGTGCAAAGTCAGGCAGGACGAGGAGAGCCTTTATTAGTCGCCCCGTACTGGGCTACCAGGAATTGGTTTTCAGAGTTAATGCTCCTCGCGACAGCCCCTCCCTGACGATTTCCCCTGGGGAAAAAACTTCTTTCTCAAGGAAGGGGCACATTATGGCACCCGCGCCCCGACCTGTGGGATTTCCATGTTTGGTCGTTGAGCGCGCGCAAGGTTTAGGTGATTTATCGCAAGCGGTATCTAACACCATCGACGCGGTTCGAGCACCGTCCACAAGACGGGCTTACGCGCTTAAAGAAACCTTTTTCGTCACCCGGTGCTCTTCGCAACGCGAGGACCCCAGAGAATGCCCATTAACATTGTGCTTTTATATCTTTAACATAGGTTAGATGGTAGGCTGTCCCTCCGCCATTTAAGTTGATATCGCCGCTATTTCTGCTCATCACTCACTTATCAACGACAGATCAGTTGGCCAGCATGATTTAATTATTACATTTTAAGAGGCGCTCGCAGGCTAAACCCCTCGCGCCCTCCCTCTTTCTTCCTGAGACCTGTCCATGGTGCTGAAGCCTTCAGGTCTCCCTTTTGAGCCTTTGCAGTCTACGAGTCTGATGTTTTTATCAATGAAAACTCTGACCCTGATAGCATTAGCCTCCATGAAGAGAGTAGGGGATTTACATGCATTCTCTGTTGACGATTCGTGCTTTTAGTTTGGTCCTGCTGTCTCACTGAGACCCAGACCAGGCTACGTGCCCAAAGTTCCCACCACTCCCTTCAGAGATAAGGTGGTGAGCTTGCAAGCGCTGCCTCCGGAGGACGCAGACCCAACCGTGGCTTTGTTGTGCCCCGTACGCGCACTGCGACTCTACGTGGATCGCACGCAAAGCCTCAGGACCTCAGACCAGCTCTTTGTTTGTTATGGTGGCCAGCAGAAAGGGAAAGCTGTCACTAAGCAGAGGATGTCTCATTGGATAGTTGATACTATCGCCCTGGCTTATAATCTTCAGGGTATTCCTTGCCCCTTTAATTTGAGAGCGCACTCCACACGGAGTGTTGCCTCATCTTGGGCTCTAGCTCGTGGTTCCTCGCTAACAGACATCTGTAGAGCTGCTGGTTGGGCGACACCTAATACGTTCATTAGATTTTACAGTGTTCGTATTGAGCCTGTATCCTCTCGTGTTCTTTCCTCACCAGGGGGAGCACGGAGAACAGTCTCACAGGTCGGCTTGCAGCCTCCATCTGATGCTTCATAACTGTGTCAGTATGGAAGGCCTTCAGAACAAAAATGCGTAATGGTTTGAATTGTTCTTCCTCCGCTGCCTTGGCAGCCTTTGTTGCGGAGCATTGGCTGTCAGCCTTCACTAGCTGCATCCTCGCGAACCTACGTGTTGGCTCGGGCTCCACATTGTGTCCCACCGGGTTCCTTTGTGAGTATTTTCCGTGGGGTTAATCCTACTAGCCCACGTTTCCCTTAGCAGAGCACTGCTTTGCTTACACAGCCACGGCTGTCATTTTACCTCAACTACGGTTGACTTTCGCCCACCATTAACCCTTAAGACGGGTGGTGGCTTCCGCAGCGTTCCTATCCCGCTCAGGTAGGGCGCTTCCCAGTCGCTGGCACTTCTGTGGGGTTAAAGGAACATCTAGTGCCCGGCCTTCTGCCTTAAAACCTAATTCTCCTTATCCTTAAGTGGAACCGGAGGGCTTTACGCAGACACTGGAAGAGGTCAGCCCCTAGTGGCGTTTTGGTAGGGATTCCCAATTCGTCGGTCACGACGTGACGTCGTAGTGACCGACTGAAAGGGAACGTCTCGGTTACGGATGTAACCCTCGTTCCCTGAAGGAGGGAACGGAGACGTCACGTCCCGTCGCCACAGGTGCTGCCACCTGCTGTTACGGCCGGTCTCACTTTCCGGCTTTCTCAGCGAAAAAGAAGCTAATTTCCTTATTTGCACCTGCTGCTTATATACGCACCTGGCGGGGCGGCGCCAGCATTATGCAAATATCTCAATGCCAAGTTCATTGGCGTTTTAGTAGTATTCGAAGCAGATTGGTCTCTCTAAGCGAGTTCCCAATTCGTCGGTCACGACGTGACGTCTCCGTTCCCTCCTTCAGGGAACGAGGGTTACATCCGTAACCGAGACGATTTTAAAAATAATAAGATTTGTCTTTATTTTAAGGATTATTTTAATGGACAAAACGTGTAAGTATCATACAGTTTTGTTATTCAAGGAGCTTATTTTTTGTGATTATCTAAATGAATGCTAAGTCTATTTGACCTTTTGCCGAGGGACGCCATGTGAAGCTAACTTTCAAGTTGGCCTACAACAGTGGCAGCTGGTGACTTTTTTAGAAGCGCACGATGCGAAGCTCATCACAACATGTATGTAGCTTGTCATGTGTGTGGTTTGTCATTTCAAAATATGTGTTCTGCGCTTTGAGAGATCGTGTGTGCATCACGTGTCATGCCAAAATAAGTGCCTGCTGCCTTGAACTTGAAAAGAGACGCGCAGAGTTTACTGTTAAGGGAGTGTCTTGCGTGTATTTAGGGAATGTGAGTGTCTCTTTTATCATAAACAGTTTTGACGCGTGTGCAGCAGGCACTTATTTTGACAAAACACGTGATGCACACAGGATCTCTCCAGACGCAGGACACATATTTTAGAAAAGGGAACCACACACGTGACAATCCGAACACTTATTTTGAATTAGCGCATCCTCGGAAGAGCAATCACGAGCCGCCACTGGCCTACAAAGATACGTCATCCATGGAGCTCTCTGTTATTTAAAGCTGCAATTCGTAAATTTTACCTCTTTATTGGCATCTCTGTTTGAAACATAAAATTGCAGGTTACTATATATTTACTTGAAAAACAAAAACAAAGAACATTTCTTGTTAAATTAGCTTCAACAGCTAAACTTAATAATCATAATTGTAAACTTACCTTTGTGAATTGTGGTAAGTTAAGGTGACAGTTTTAAACACTGATTTTTGTTAATTTGTAAACAAAGTTTCAGATCGCAACTTTAACCTCCTAAGACCTGCATTTTTTTATGTTTGCACCATAATACTTAATTCTGTATAACTGGAACCTGTTGTACACAAACATGGACAAATACACTGCTTCGTGTTCTTAGAAAACAATTTTTTTATTAAATTATTAAATTTATTGGTTCTTCCTAACCCCAAAATAGCTGGTAGAAATCTGAAAAAAAAGACAAACCAAAACCAGGGTCTTAGGCGGTTAAAGAGCACCTATTACGATGCTAAAAACAATGTTATTTTGTGTATTTAATGTAATACAATGTATTCGTGTGGTTTATGGTTCCAAACGTGTTGTTTTTGTTTAAAGCTCATCATTCTGAAAGGTGCTGTGTCCTCTGAATGTCCAACTAACCTGTACAATGTCATTGACCTGAATACCTCTGAGGTCAGCCGAAAATGTGGCGTTCTTTACCAAATTTCGAAGATTTCTCCCAATACAATGATGACAGGAGTTAATATGGTCTTTACTAACTTATCAATACGAGACAAATCTGATCCAGAAAATGCAGATGACCAAGCCAATCGATCAACTTTACCAGCTCGGCCTAAGCAGGACGTAACAGATTGGTAAGGTAAGGATACTGAAAAACAACATCTGCATTTGTGATCGTAGAAACGACAAACAACAAGCTCTACATTGCACTGCTCAAAACTTGCGTTTGAATCATGGTTTAGTCAGTAGTATCTTTAAATATGAAAACATAAACTACTTACAGGCTGTGAGTCAGAAGAGGGGAATCATGACAATGACCGTCGTGTCCATGTCAACAGGCCAAGGAAGTAAACTGTTGCCCTCGAACCTTGTGTTTGTTGTAGTCCAGGAAAAGAGAAAGTAATCGTTTACTTTGGGATTTGCACCTTCTGCATATTGTTAACATGTACTCATACACACTTACACACAAAAGGAAATGTAAAATCGTGAATTGGATAATTGGTGTTCTTTAACTTTTCAGATAATCCAATGATTTGACCGTCTCAACGTGCCGACTGCCCTCCTCAATTTTTTCCAGTTTTCCGCCGACTTCATATCACAGTAGTCTGCGGAGCCCTGTGTTCTAGATGTTACATTAGATCAGAACAGCAGTGGGCATCACAGCGTGTAATATCTCCTCTGCAGATAGAAAGAAAGACCCTGCAAAGCATTGATTACAACACCAGGAAAAATACAGACCCTGAACTCTTAGGGCGAAAACTCCTGAATGCGTGTATTGTTGGTATATGGTATATATCATCCCGTTCACCACCTGTCATTTCCGCCGCATTGTTCGTCCATTGTGGAGAAGCGGGGATGAAGCAATTACAGTTTTTACTCTTCACTGGAGAGGGCAAAACAAGATGGCAGTTTGCGATCTCTCCAACTTTTCTCCCCCGCCGTTGAATACATTTGAATTGTCACACCGCATCTAAAACCCACGAAGGGTGGAGAGGGTTCGGGTCTGGCCGTGACAGTCTGTTATGATGTGTTTATGTGTATGTGTGTGGGTTTTGCACAGAGGTTGTGGAGGAGGCGGGGAGGAGTTCTCATTAAGGTGGTGTGTGTTTGTGTTGCGTGACAGCTCTTTGCCTCTGCCTGACACTGTGACACTTCTACTGACATGGAGGAAAAAAGAGAGGAAAGAGGGAGAGAGAAAAAGAGAAATAAAGAAATGGGCAAAGAGAGAGAGAAGGTAGCAGCTGGATGTTAGTAATATGCCTTGGGGTGACGTTCTCAGAATTTTCTTTTACGCACAAAGGTGCCATTTTGACATCAAGCAACATGCTTGAAGATGGATCTGTATGACTCTGCAGCTGTGATTTAAAGACACCTGCAAGTTTTCACACTGCGTGCTGTGACTGCACCTTTTGTTACTTTCCTATTCTTGAATCCTTACACAGTACTGTTCAAAATTCTAAGGGCACCATGCTACCATAAGATTTGTTGTTTTGTATTAGACAAGCTGTTTTGATTCTCTTGTTAATGTGATGTCACACAGACAAAGCCCTTCACATGTCAACTTATTAACTGGTTAATTTTACCCAAAGCTTTTTTAAATGTGTTTGTTATCACCTTGCAGCAGTAATTTTTAACCAAAAACGCTGTTGGTAAAAGAGTGAAGGGTGTAGCTCATTTGCATTTAAAGGACAAGTTCGGTATTTTAGACTTAAAGCCCTGTTTTCAGATTGTTTATGGTGAAATAGAATGGTTTTGACTGAAATTTCGACATTTGCGGCTGCCCTGAGAATTTTCGCGTGTTTGTGTTTCAGCTCAGACCTCTACAATGGGTTTAATGGTGCACTGGAACAATCCTTCCTAAAATGCATTAAACTTTCGTTTACAAAGACGTGAAACTCACCGAGTGGTCAGGGGTGTTCACTGGTATGCTCACACAAAAATCCAACAGGTTTTATCGTAGTTTTTACCAACTTCATGGACTTGTATTAGATGTCCTGTGAGGTACGGTATTACTCCGCGCCGGGAACTTTGTTTCTATACTTGCAATTGGCAAAGGCGGATTAGCGCCACCACCTGGGCTGGAGTGTATATTATTCAAGCTCTAAGCGGAAGAATGTACGGGTGTGAGGCGTTTGGAAAAATAGGACCACAAGTTAACAACGAATGCTAAAACAGCTGTTGGAAAGCATCTTTGCAGCGATTTTTGTGTGAGCATATCAGTGAACACCCCTGACCACTCGGTGAGTTTCACGTCTTTGTAAACGAAGGTTTTATGCATTTTAGGAAGGATTGTTCCAGTGCACCATTAAACCCATTGTAGAGGTCTGAGCTGAAACACAAACACGCGAAAATTCTCAGGGCAGCCGCAAATGTCGAAATTTCAGTCAAAACCATTCTATTTCACCATAAACAATCTGAAAACAGGGCTTTAAGTCTAAAATACCGAACTTGTCCTTTAAAGGTGCAAACATGAAAACAGCGCTTTTTTGCTACCACCACAATAGGGGTATTTTGGACATGCTATAACATGTGTTCTGTGGGGTATTTTAAGCGGAAACCTCACAGACACATTCTAGGCACACCTGAGACTTATATTCATCTTGTATTAAATCAAGCGTTTTCCAGACTGCAGTGTGTATGAACCCGTATATGGTCTTTCTGTGTCTCTGTCTGTTTAAATTATAGTTACCCAGCCATCTTTGAGACGTTCTCCATTAGACTAAGGAATTCTCTGTCTTGATGCGTTTAATAGGCATGTGATGTCTCTTAGATTCAGATCTTTGCTCTCCACTGCACACGTGCATAGGTGTGAATTACAGCTCTGCTGGAATTAGCCTGAGCACCACTTCAAGTCCGAATCAATGAACGAGATTTAAATTACACTTAACAGATGAAAGCCCCTTCACCTCTGATAGACACTCAACCCAATGGCTGCGTAATGGAAACGCGCTAAGAAGAGCCACGCTGGTCATGTAAGAGCCAGTTTCTCGGGTAATGTTCACAGATTTTTCCCCTTGCCACTAAACACACTCCCCAACCAATAACACAGTTAATTTGCATTGCACTGTTTGCATCTTTTTAACACCAGATTCAGTAAAATGATGCAATCTTTAGGTTTTGGGTCCTAAAGTGAAGAGGTTGCAGCAAATAACTACAGTATGTTCAGATAAATAGTATTTTACTGGGATCTTGATTGACTCTTTAAAATGGCAAAGGGTGCTTTACGACACCGTGCATCCACATATATACCCAGTTAAAATGTACTTTCACTCATTTGATAAATAACTGGCTGCATAATCACATAAAATGTCTTTTTTTAAATGAGATTCAGCTTTCCAGCTGCTTTTCGTTAGACAGAAGCGTGGCTGTAGTTGCACCAGACAAATAGTAGAGCATTTTGGGAATAAGGTACAATGTATAATGAGCCTAATTTACATTGAATGGGGGTGTTTTTGGGCTGAAAGAATGACAGTGACTTCATTTCAAATACTCAAGGCGAAGCGCATATAGCACCTGCTTAAACTAGATACGGGTGGTTACACAGTAGGATCGTGCAGCTGTTGAATGATTTTGCCCTTATGTCTAATACAGTACTGTAGGGACATACAGTAAAACGACCAAAAAAACACTAAGTTTTTGAATCTGATTGTTGCAGTAACGAAAGTCATTCTTTACGCCAACGAAGGAAATTCTGTATAAAGCGGGTCACGAGATGTAAAGCGATACCAAAGAGACAGACTCAGATTAATTGGTTTAAAGGCTGCTATGACGCCCACATCGTTTAAACCCGAAATGGCCCTGATAAAACAATGCCCTCATCTGTCTAGAATTACATTATGTGTTCAATTTAGTTGTAGAGGAAACATAAGCCAGCATGAGTTGCAGTTTCGAGGTGAAACGCTAGCCGATATTTATTATTCAGGATTGGGCGCGACAGCCGCGAGTCTAAGAGAAGAACGCGCAGAGGTTGCAGACGACACCAACCAAGAGATGCACAAGATCAATCCCTGAGAAATGACCAGCATCTATCATTATTTGCAGATGCTGCTTCTGGGAGACACAGGGTCTCATCATGGAGGGCCGTGCTGTTCAGGCATTTACATCTGTGTGTGTTGGTGTGTAAACAGATGGTCTCTATTTGATCAGGGAGGGTAGTAATGGCAGAGGAGATCTAAACGAGTACCTGTCACCAGGACTCATGAGTTGGCCATCATCTCAGCATCCCCACCATAAATATGTTAACATTGTTAAATGGGCCACAGTCTGCAGCTGCCCAGCTTAGGATGGCACTGCCAGGCTTATTGGGCACCGCGCCATCAGTTTATTTTAGAGCGGGTACATGCGCATCAGGATGACAAAATCAAACACCTGAGAGTTTGTTTAAAAATGATTACTTATGCAAATGAGACGTCATATAGTTTGTTTGTCAAAAGTAGATGACGGATAATCTTAAACCGTTAAAAGTCCATCAGTACTTGATTTTCCAAGTAATAGCACCTGTTATCTGAAGCCAGATGTTCAATCCAGCTTAAATAGACTGACTTTTAGCTAAGAATAGAAAACCACCTCAGGGTTATAAAACAGCATCTGTAAACCCAAATTATTCTGATAATGTGTAAACAAATAGCAATGTCACAAATGTCACTTGTATTATTGCACATTCAGGCATTCGTGCCTTTTCTTGTCACACCGGCAAATCCATTTTTGAAGGTTAGATTTTAAAAGCTAGAACATTTTATTCTTATCGCCCTTTTCTTGGTCTTATGAGATGTTAGATTACATATTTTACCCTGAGCGATAGACAGAAACTAATCTGTAGCGCTTGGCCATAAAGGCGTCGTCTCTGACGATCTAAATCATTATATAAGTTCCTTAATGGACGGATATAAAGCGGCGTATCAGAGAGCTGCTTCCCAGACCCAGCAACAGGCGGACAGGAACGGGAATGCTTGGAGATCATCATGAGACACCTCACCCATGCATGACACATTGAAGGAGACCTGTCAGCTTTAGAGCCCTCTGCCATTTTTATCACTGTGGATGAGTCTCTTCTTTGCCCAATAACTGAGACAGTTTCAGGTTAAATTGAGGCTTATTCGTGAACTGCATATTTATCAATACTGTGAAGACAAATGTGCAAGCGAAATTGCTGTCCATGCAGTTATGAAACGGTTCTTCATTAATCTTATAGACTAAGGTTATCTTTTATTCCGTGTGTGTGCGTGATTTGTGTGTTTCTACATGTGTGTGTGTGTCACAGAAACCTTTTGTCTTTTGAGCAGCGAGAAGAGGAGAACCATTATACTCTATAAATAACTATGCAATTAGCATTTGAATGTACAAAAATTCATTCATTTTCAATGCTTTTGAATTGCACACTGACAAATTAGCAATCATTATATGTCACTGAATCCTAATTGACTGAATACATAACAGTGGTGGGATATTTAAAGGTCCTGGCTCGAAATACTCTCAGTGGTTCCCGAATCATGAATGCTCTCGGCACGTTATATACACTAGTCAACATTCGAAGTGGATCAAAACCATTCAAAAAAGTTGACATAAAACCAATCCCTAATACCCATTCTTTTCTCAGGACAACTTTGATAAACTTTTTTGATCCACTTCAAATGTTGACTAGTATACATTCATCAAATACTTTCCGCTTATTCAGGCCGTTTAGAAATACCTTTTTGTTTTTTGCCAAATATGTTAAATGTCACATTGCTTTTTCAGCAAAGTCCTCTAAGTGTACAGAAGAAGAACTGGATAATTGGGCCTTTATGCTTGATATGGTAGCCATCTTTGAAGCTTAAATTCTTATCCATTAAAAAACACTTTTTGAGAAAGATGAGATCAAGCATCAATTCTAGATTTAAACGTTTGTGCATTATCATGAAAACAAATTGTGTTTGGTCAATTGATTTCCTTTCTTACTCCCTTTTTGACTCACTTTCCTGCCAATTGACAGCCACCTCCACTTTGCATTGAGTTCTCACTTTCCACACAAAACCTCAGTCAGTGACAAGGCAGACAGATGCATAATCCACCACCAAACAGAATAAGATCGGATATCCTCCAAACAATGGCTAATTGAGACTCGCTGTCAAACAAGTGATTACTAAACCCATGCATGCTGTGTTTATCATTATACTTTGCTCAAACTACTCAGTTTATTTCTGCTCTTGGCTTGGTCTGATAAACAAACTCTAAATGCTGTCCAAAACTCAAGACGGGTTTCCTACACATGCAGTTTTTCTCCCAAAAAGCACAAATCCAGACCCTGTTTCTGTTTATAGGCCTGAAAGATGCTCTGTGTGATAATTGTCTTGCTGTTCTTGCAGCCAGTGTGATGGTTCCTCAGCCAAGAGAACGTGTCAAGCATTGTATTTAGTCGCTCATTCGCGCCGGTCCTCTGGTCTAAATCCAATTTATCAGCCGTAATGGACTACAGAAATTGTCTCTTTAAACAGCAGTCTGAAATGCGGTCGGGTTGAAGCATGGATGGTGAATTGTACGGTTCTTATAGAATAGATGAGAAAGGCTGGGACGCCGGAATCCGGTTAGTCATCTCGTACGCAGGTTGTCAGAAAGAGCATCAAGAGTGTGTGAATGTGATTTTTACAAGGATCAGTGTCCTCCTTGGATCCGACAACAATACTATCATCTGCTATTTTCCCTGTCCATAAATATAATAGAAATGTTGTTCTGGAAATTACAATGTAGGAACACTATTTCAATAAATGGGAACAACAGATGCTCAGGAATATTTCCTATTTTTATAAATCATGTTGAAAAGAGCTATAGAAAGAGGGTGAGAAATGAAAGAAAATCTAAAATTTAGATTATGATCTCTTTAGACAGGTGTTGAGAATGTGTAAGACAGAAAGTCCTTAGATTCAGTTCTGCCTAAAAGGTGTCTGTTTTATGACTCTTTTTATGATGAATAAATTAGAAATGCTTTCTTCGTCTGTGTGAGGTAGAGGTTGGTCTTTGGAGGCAAAGAATCACCCGGTGCATGGTAAAACTTCTTCCCTATAGGAGAAAATGTCAACTTGAAAAAGTGGCACAGTAGTGTAAACCCCAAAAACAGAGAACTGAGAAGAAAATACCTGAAAATATATGTAGATAAATTGGCGGAGATTATTTACATGAATTGGTGTGTCCTACAGAATGTTTTTTTGCAAATCCAGTTAATTATTGAGGTGGTTTTCCAGAAAGGGTTTAGATGAATCCAGGACTAGGTCTTAGTTATTTTAGGATATTTAAAAAGTTTTTTCAAACAAGCTTTACAATAAACTATTCTGGTGTGCATCTTGAGACAAAACAATGGCAAATGATATGTGTTAATGGGGTGGTTTCCCGGACAGGGATTAGTTTAAGCCAGGACTAGGCCTTAGTTTAATTAGGAAATATAACAAGTTTTAACCAACATGCCTTACTAAAAACATTACTTGTGTGCATTTTGAGGCAAAACAAAGGGTGCTAATGTATTTTAAGATATGTTAGTGTTAGTTGTTTTAGTTTGGACAGCTCTTGTGTTTATTTTAGTCTAGGAACTGCCACCAAAATATGTCAGAACAAGATGTTTTGAAATTAAAGTAGCTCAAACATGCATTTTAGTCTGGGACTAAGATAAGCCCTGTCAGGGAAACCTAATAATTGGCTTGGTTTCACAAAAGAGTCTAGTCCCAGTCTAAAATGTATGTTTGAGCTGTCTTAACTAAAAACAACTTGCACTGAAGTATCTTAAAATATATCCATGCAATTGTTTTGCCTTTTTAGGCAATGTTTTTTTTTCTAATGCACATACATAAAAGCTAACTAAAGAAGCAAAGTGGGACTTAAGAAGGGTCTTTTGACAGAAATGCAATGTAATAAACATAACTATATTATCAGTCCTTAATGACATAATGAACCATATTTTTTATTACTTTACTGTGCGTTCACACCAGACGCGTAAGAGGCGGCAAAAGCGCACTTAATGCCTAGTTGGACGCTTGAACATTTTGAGTTTACTCGCTTCATTTGCGAGTGAAATTCTAGTCATCCGAGACATTCACGTGTAAATTCAGATCATGGATCATAGCTCAAATTGAGTAAACTTACCAGATTGTTCGACCTCCTCACTCACTGTCTTCCAAACAAGACCCTTTTAATTCCTGTAAAAGTATGAAGATGTCTCGTATAGCGATAATGATTGTCCTCCATTGTTGTTTTGTTTTTCTGCTTCCTGTAGTCACGTCACTGCTAGAGCTAGCTCCAGATTGGTTAACGCGGCGCAAAAATACGCCAAAGTTCAAAGTTTGTAAATATGCGCGGATCACGCGTTAACGCTTAATTTACAGGAACGCACCATCTGCGTCACACATTCCCCGGCATTCGCGCTTACCATGCCGCAGGATGCCTGTTCATGTCTTTGCTTTGACTTAACATGTAAATCACTCGCGCTTGCCGCCTCTTGCGCGGCGTGTGTGAAAGCACCATTAAAATGAGCTGTTTTTATCTCCTCTTACATGAAATTCGTTGCCATGTTTCTACAGTAGCCCTAAACTGATATTCTACAGAGCTTGTTTTATCATGCCAGGACATGCTTGTCCTTTGGCAGCTATCGTAGTGTCTGTGAACCAGGCCATTGTGTAATAGTCTGATACTTCATAAACACCACATTTTCAGCTACTGGTAATAACTAGTAATATCCTTGAAAATAGAGACACATTGCAGCTTTTTTTAGAAAACTCTTTTTGCATACAATATGCTTCAGACGTTCTGAGGAAATCATGCCTGAAGCTGAGAATAGTGGTGTAGTGACCGTGAGGATTCAGGCACGGTTTAACTGAGCAACGTGCAGGAGTCGAACATTCCTCTTCACACCGCAACATTTCGCTTTCCTCTGCCAGCTTTCCCAGAGCTGTTAAGCAGTCTGTGTTTTTGTGAATTTTGTTTGCATAACAGAGATGGTTATTGTCACATACTGAGGATACCTGCAGTCACAGAGGGCAAAGCTGTGCCCGTTTGTGTGTGCGTGTGTGTGTGTCAGATGGAGGGCTGCAGCTGTCAGTTGTCAGAATCTGTTGGTGATGAAAAGGGAATGAAAGAGAAGCATTCTGTCTTTCTCCTCACAGTGTTCAGCTCCAAATGACTTTTTAAGGTTGACTTGCTGGCTTGGATGACTTTTAATCTTTTCATTGTTGTTGTACTAAAGTCGAAAATCTCAAATGGAAAGAAAGAGAGTCTCGCCTTTAAAGTTCACTGAAAACATTTTGATTAAGAACTGCCTTTACTTTCTAGAATTATGAAAGTATATTTATACTTCAGTTTCTTTAAAGACCTTGATGTATTTTTGGCCTTAGAGTACCAGTAATGTATTAGACTCTTTTTGGCATAAGTTAAAATAAATCTATTCCCGATCTCTAGGATAGAGATGGCAGGTTGAACCCTGTAAAGTCAGGGTTTATAGTGATTTGTGTAAGAGAGGTGTAGATGCGTGACTGCAGTCAATGCTAGAATGATGAAACATCTCTGTTCACATGCGAGTGCACATAAATACTGTTGATTGAAATAGGTGATGTTTGTATTGTGAATAGAGATTGTGTGTGTTTGAAGTAAGGCTTGGTAAATAATCAGTATACGGGATATTTATATACACTGTTAGGTTTCAGTGTTCATTTATGCATTCGGCAGATGCTTTTATCCAAAGCGATAAAGGTATACATTTTATCATTATGTGTATTTCTTGGGATTGAACCCACAACCTTTTGTGTTCCTAACATATTGCTCTACTAGCTGAGCTACAGGAACACATGTAGCAATGAACTTGTAAGAAGTCGTAGACTTATTCTAATACAGTATGTACACGCTTTCATGCTTAAATATAGGCTTCTAAATAAGTTAAACATAATAATTTATTTATATGTATATTGCTTTAAGTGCAGAGCATCTTTCTGGCACTTCTCGTCCAAAAAGACACATTGTCTCTCTCTCTCTCTCTCTCTCTCTCTCTCTCTCTCTCTCTCTCTCTCTCTCTCTCTCTCTGTCTTTTGCTCCAGGGAATAATGTGCCATTATCTTTTAATCAGGTCCTGTGTCTCAGGACTCTGGCTGATATGAAATGCATTTGGTGGATCAATGTTTTCAGACCTCACATCTTGTTTTAATCAGACTATCATCTCTTCTCGGCCTCTCCAGCAGCCCAAGCCAAAGTGTTTTTCTCGGGTCTACACACACACACACACACACACACACGATGGATCTTGTTCTCAACCCGTGACTTTGTTGTGAATGAGACTTTTTGGCTCCTTGATTTTAAAAGCCATCAATGGGATAACCAGGAACGCTATGGTCTTTGTGGCAAGAGGGGCACAATATGTCATCTATGTAGAAAAGAATCAAACTACAAAGGTGTTAAATTTAATTATAAAATACTTAACAGCAGATAATTTTATCCTTGATTGGAAGTATGTGCAGTATGTCAATTTATATTTTTATTGTTATTATAAAACAATGTCAATTAATAAAAAATGTCCTAATATGTATCACCTAATATGATACAAATGTATATTTTTAAGTTACTGATATCTAACTAAATGAACTCCTTATGTGCAAAGCTGTATGATTTGAAAGGGTACAGCTGGGGTACATATTGTGACCATTTTTGTCTGACAGAGTAAAACACACTGTAAAATATTTCTGTAGAAATTACAGTATTACTGGGTATTACTGGCAACTAGCTGGCAGTAACTTACTGTAGATTTTACATTTATGTTATTTACTGGCAACAATTTGTTCAAAGTTAAATGAACATTAAACATTTTCAACCTCGACAGTAAGTTACTGTCAACCAGCTGCAAAATTACAGCAATTTTTTTACAGTGCATCTATTTAATATAACTATTTCACTATATTTCAGACTGATGAGCAACTAGAATAAATAGAGGAATGTGAGGCATAACCTTTAATAAACCACAACCTGCAAAAATAACATTAAAGCTGAAATTATGCCTTTTAACTCAAACCATAAACGTCCGTCATGTTTTGGCAACTTATCAATTACGAGAAAACGCTTCCCTGCCAATGACGAGTTTTTCTGGCAATTCGTATTTCCGCTACTTTCCACCAGGTGCCACTTCTACTCAACTTATAAAATGCAGAAGTATTCCCTAATGCCAATTCAGACTGCACGATTTTAGCCCTGATTTTGACATGCTGACAGATTTTGAGAAATCGCAGACAAATGGCCGAAATCGATGCTCGTGCACGCGAGTGACAATCACACAGTGTGAATTATCAAAGACGTGATCTGAGAGAATCGCAGACGAGTCGCCGACACCCTTGAGATATTTGGCATGCTAAATATCTGGACCTGTCTGCTATTCAAAATCATGCCGTGTGAAATGTGTTTTGACTGAAAATAAGATTGGCGATGACCTACAGCCAATGAGAGAGCAACATACAGGGCAGCTGGAAGTTTAGGGAGGAGTCTCTCAAAACATTTCCTCCTTCATAATCTTTATTTCTTCTTCTTTCTGCTGCAAATGAGCGCACATGCAATTTGTATGGTAAGCTTCTTCCGGGCTACCATTTTTAATAATAATCAGTCTCTTGTGAGAACTCCGGTATTGCAAGCGTGACCTCACGTTGTTTCCTTAGCGTCAATATTTTTTTCTGTCATCTAAAGTAGTCTAGCAAAACATCCATTTATTTTTTTTTCTAAATATTTTTGTGTTAATTTGATTAAATTACAACATATCGCATGTTCAAACACAGCCGGACACATTGCGGTAATGAGAATTTCAGCAGAAAATGAGATAAAATTGACAAATTATAAATTCTTATGTTGAAATCACACATTGTGCAAGGTAGAACACAGTATTGTGTTAATTCTGATGATCCGACTAGTTTAAAAATCATACAGTCTGAAGTTGCAGCTGGCATTAGGGCAAACAGTTCAAACTCTGTGTATGTTTTGATGATTGCTCTGAATCTGATCTCTTTCAAAGTCCTTCACAAAAATGCTATTATCTCAGCTTTTGCTCAAAAGTTTGTATTTTTGAAGAAACCTACCCATATTTGAGAGGTGATAAAAATAGAACGAATTAAGGTTTTTTCATTGATATTTATATATTTAAAGAAGAAGGCGTTTAACTTTTGTGAAAAAAAAAATGCTGGCTTTAAAGGGACACTTCACCCATTTGCATTAAGCTTTGTATAGTTAGAACCCCAGTCATGTTATTGAATGGTCATGCATCATTTCCTCAGTTGCCACTGAGACAGGAGAAATACAGATTTCAGTGTTGCACTTCCTTCTTTCAATGATGTAAAAATCATCATTTTGCATCATTGAAAGAAGGAAGTCTAATATCTTTGTTGAGGGGGTGAGACTACAAACACCCCTTTTATCGGTCAAATAAGCACCAAAATCTAAATGTATGTTACATTTCGACTACAAATATGACACACTTTCAATAAAGATTAATGTTTCTACGGGTGAAATGCTTCTTTAAAAACGCTGGCAGGGAAAGAGTAAATATAAAGGACATTGTTATAAAATCCTGGCCCGTATAAGCCGATTGCATTGATCAAGCGAGTTCTACCAAACATGTCCTGAGTCCGATGTACAGATGAACTATGGACATAAAGGTCAGCCGGTCCTCTGCATTATTCACGATGAAGAGCAGGAGAACGCTGAGCCGTGTCTCAAGGGGCTTCACCTCTGCTGCTCTTTTGGCCCACAGACACCCTGCAGTAAGTCTTTCTCCGTAAGCCGACCGGATCCAACTTCTTTTTTAATAGCAACGATCTCTGCGGCTTGCGGGAATATTGGCAGAACCCTGGCGGACCCCACTTTACCACATTCAGGGCTTTAACATAACTTTGATCTTAAGTACAATGCCCATGTGAGTTTCCCCTTCTTTCTATTGATTTGGTTCCAGACTTTAAATGGATGATTTGGAGACAGAAGCCATGGAGGGTTAAACTAACAGCAGGAACTAAAAACCTGCTAGCGAAGGTCTAACCCTGTGTTTCAATATCAGATTAATTACACAAACGGCTGATGGAGAGCGGGTGTGTGCAGGTAAATATTTGTTTTGTCCTGGGAACATGCCAGCAGGGCTTGGCACCTACGTCTGTCACCACGCACACATTTACAAGCTTTCCAGAAGATATGTGTGCATGTGCTCACATATGCTCCTGCTGACGAGTTTGCGTGAATGTGTTTATAGAATTCTCTGCAGCAATTGTTGGTGTAATAAGACTGATGAAATATTAATGTGGTCCTCGGGTTTAATGACTCATAAATTGCATTCAGATATTCAGCAATCTCGCATTCTCATAACTGGCTCATGCACTTGTGAAATCGACTAATTTAAAGCTCATAGAGGCGGTGAGATTTTGATACAGAAAGTAATACATCTTATAAAAGCTGATCGGTTGATATTTTGGGGACTCTTTATAGTTGTACAAAGACAGATGTAACTGCTGATGATATTGAATTAAATACAAACATTAACGCTTTAAGATTTTTACAAGGAAATCACATTTTTAATATTCTTCATTTTGTAATAATGTTGCAGGCTATATAGTAGATAAAATCAGAAAGCAATTTAAGGCTTCAAACGCCATGAATTTAAAATGAATGTTTAAGTATGTGCGTTTAATGCATCTGCATGCAGACTGACCCATCACGACATGGCAAAGGTCTGATTTAATGTTACATTATTATAATGCAGCAGCTATAATGAATTTAATTAGCTGCTAATGTTATGTGGACAAATAATGTGTTTGCAATGTGTGTGTGTGTGTGTGTGTGCGTTGTTTTGTGAGTGATTTGGTTAAGCCACTGTAATCTCTCTCATTAGCACTGGTGTGTTTGAGCAGCGTGCCGCTGTGTCTGTAATGGGGATTGAGGACTGTTGCCGTCCTCAGACGCTGTTTTATATGTGGTGGGTAGGATTATGCACAAACACAGACATGCACACTTACAGAGACCGATGTGATTTCATTCAGAGCAAGTGACACTGTTTTTCAAGTGAATGCTTTAGTGTGAATCAATGACATTGACACACTTGCTTCTTGCAGGATTTACACACATTTTGACTAATACAATTTTTACCCTAGTCACTAGTTATTTGTAACGGTGGTAGGAAGGCAGGCAGAGGCACTGGATCCAAATGCAGTGTTTTATTAATTAAACTCTATTTCTATCTATCTATCTATCTATCTATCTATCTATCTATCTATCTATCTATCTATCTATCTATCTA